>NC_140251.1:24009220-24011720 GCF_949987555.1 Borostomias antarcticus
GTCCCACTCCTCTGTTTCACTCGCCCCACACGGCAGGGACAAGAGAACCAATGCACATCTTCTGTTCTCGGCCGTCTTGAATTTAACTGTTACACCACAGAACGAAACTTACAACTAATAGGTTAGTAAAGGACATGTACAAGTTGTTTGTCATCAAAAAATTTAATCTCCATCTTTATTAATTTTTTTGTGTAAATCTGATCAAACCAAAAAGTGTTTCATTCGTCCCGGTCCTCCCCTACAGTTAATAACAGTCTGTGGTCTACCTTGAACAGTAATATAGCCTATGCTGCACACAGTGTAAGTAGTATTAGGAGGATAGGCCTACACTGGTGATCAAGTTAACAAACGCAAAAGGAACATTGCAACAACAGGAAGGTGGGAACCTCCAAAGGAACCCTACACGTTAGCTAGCCGAAAGACAGACGAAAAGACGAAGGCTGTGTTCGGAATCGCTCCCTCGTTCCCTCACTCCCTATTCCCTATATAGGGTTCACTATGTAGTGAACTACCTAGGGTATGGTTTAAGGAGTATTCGGACACTACACGGAACGTCACAAAAATGCGTCGGTCATTCGTGTGATGCAGGCGGATGCGCCCTCGTGTAAACAAACAAGTCTAACAGGGAGCATTCACGCTGCAGGTTGAGATGTACTCAATCAGGTAGTATCGGATTTGCTTTTGTGTGTTCATTTTGAATGTTAAATCCCAAATAAAGTGTTGAAATTTAAATTCTAATCATGTGCATGTGTGGTTTTTCTACTTTGGTCCTGTCTGTTAATTGCAAGATGTAACGTTGGCTATAGCCGCGCTACCTAGCTAGCTATGAAGCGCACGATCAAGTAACATGTTTACAAACATTACATGTTTACGATTTAGCTCCGCAAGCTAGAGTTCCTTCAGTTTATACACGAAAGTTGCCGCCATCCTCCGTTCACAGCCCTCTTCACGAGACCACTCAACTGCATTGCATTGTGGTATACCGGAGAAAATGTAGGGTACATGCACTGTACCCTGGAAATCAAGGTGACTTGTGGGTAATAAATAGTGGACTATATAGGGAATGAAAATTCCGTGGAGAATTCGGACACTACAAACAAAATGGCTGACGCCCTATATAGTGCACTATATAGTGAATAGGGAGCGATTCCGAACACAGCCGAAAACTCTCTCCCAGGTGTGCGCCAGTAACGTTAACTACCGTGGGTGCCTCTTATGCTGCACGCCCTTAGAGGCGTCACATAAGCCCTCTCCCACCACCCGGCTGCGCAGAGGTTTTGCATACGGTTGCGCTTTCCTAGATTTACCGCAAGGTCGGGAATTGTAAGCATTTCCCGGTTAATGTGCACAATCCCCGACCGTACGGGAGATGTGAGAAATCATCATCATCATCATCATCATCTTCATCCGCTTATCCAGGGTCGGGTCGCGGAGGCAGCAGCTCCAGCAGGGAGCCCCAGACATCCCTTTCCCTAGCAGCATCAACCAGCTCTGCCTGGGGAATCTTTAGCCGCTCACAGGCCAGTGCGGAGATGTAGTCCCGCCACCTGGTCCTGGGTCTACCCCGCGGCCTCCTCCCAGCCGGACACGCCTGGAACACCTCCCTAGGGAGGCGCCCAGGAGGCATCCTCACTAGATGCCCGAACCACCTCAACTGGCTCCTTTCGACGCAAAGGAGCAGCGGCTCTACTCCGAGTCTCTCCCGGATGACTGAACTTCTCACCCGATCTCTCAGGGAGACCCCAGCCACCCTCCGGAGAAAACTCATTTCGGCCGCTTGTATCCGTGATCTCGTTCTTTCGGTCATGACCCATCCTTCATGACCATAGGTGAGGGTGGGGACGAAGATAGACCGGTAGATCGAGAGCTTTGCCTTTTGGCTCAGCTCTCTTTTCGTCACAACAGTGCGGTATAGCGACTGCAGAACCGCACCAGCTGCTCCGATTCTCCGGCCAAACTCCCTCTCCATGGTTCCCTCACTCGTGAACAAGACCCCCAGATACTTGAACTCCTTCACTTGGGGTAAGGACTCATTTCCTACTCGGAGCGGACAGGCCACCGGTTTCCTGCTGAGAACCATGGCCTCAGATTTAGAAGTGCTTATTCTCATCCCAGCCGCTTCACACTCAGTTGCGAACCTATCCAGAGAGTGCTGGAGGTCGCAGGCAGCTGATGCCATCAGGACCACATCATCTGCAAAAAGCAGTGACGTGATCCCCAGCTCACCGAACTGCAGACCCACCTCCCCCCGGCTACGCCTCGATATCCTGTCCATGAAAATCACAAACAGGATTGGTGACAAAGCGCAGCCCTGGCGGAGGCCAACACCCACCGGAAAGGCAGACGACTTACTGCCGAGGACCCGGACACAGCTCTCGCTCTGGGTGTACAGGGATTGGATGGCCCTAAGTAGGGACCCCCTCACCCCATACTCCCGCATAACTCTCCACAAGACCTCTCGGGGGACCCGGTCGTAAGCCTTCTCCAAGTCCACAAAACA
>NC_140251.1:24014220-24106720 GCF_949987555.1 Borostomias antarcticus
GGTCCTGGGTCTACCTGGTCCTGGGTCTACCTGGTCCTGGGTCTACCTGGTCCTGGGTCCACCTGGTCCTGGGTCTACCTGGTCCTGGGTCTACCTGGTCCTGGGTCTACCTGGTCCTGGGTCCACCTGGTCCTGGGTCTACCTGGTCCTGGGTCTACCTGGTCCTGGGTCTACCTGGTCCTGGGTCTACCTGGTCCTGGGTCTACCTGGTCCTGGGTCTACCCCGTGGCCATGGGTGCAGAGTCCCCCCTCAAATCTAAATAGCCTAAATGATTGAAATTGAACAAATATATTTTCCAACTCCACATTCCATCTCTAGCCTACTAGACCCCCTCCCTGCTCTGCTGCAATGACACTGTGGGCGGGGAACTTTATAAAATAAAACCTGATCTCTCTCCACTTTCTCTCAGCCACTGGAACGTGGCCATCGGCTGGTGCTCTCGCAGTAGTCAGTAAACAAATGCCTTTTTGCAAGTAATTTTGATTGAAACGTAGCAGAGTCCAGAGCATGCTATTCCGGATGTTACGTCACTGTTCAGCGAAATTTTCAGGACAGCTGTCATGGCCGACGCCAGTAAGCAGTGCATTAGCATTGTTAAGTACCTGCCATCAAATCACGATTCCGTGAAATATCGTTTATAAAAATTCTTTCTTTATCCAGGCATCTTAGTTTTAACAGTTTTATTATAGCGGAGCAGGTTATATTTGCTGGTATGTTGTATTTATTCTGTTCACAACTTGCCAAGCCGAGCTCCATCACATTGTGGCCGGCCCAGAGTCCTCTGCTACGGCTACGGTTTCTGGAGCTCTGTAGCCTGGCTGTACGATCGCGAACTTGTGAACAGAATAAATTCCACATACGAGCAAATATGACCTGCTCCGCTATAATGAAACTGTTAAAACTAAGATGCCTGGATAAAGAAATAATTTTTTGAAACGATATATTTCACAGAATATAACCAGAATATAAACTAACCACAGGTTCGAGGTCTGGGTAACTGAACGCCTTTTCGCCTCAGCGTAATGACGTAACCCACGCATTCCCGTCACCTGACTCGAGTAGCTTGCTACATTTTTCTCGCCTACTATATCGTTTTCTTGGAGTAGTAGGTACTATATAGCATGCTACTTCTCGCCTGCTATATAGCAGGTAGCAGGTATTTCGGACACTGTCTTTCTAAGCCTGTTGCTGCCCTCCTGTGGCCGAAAACGGTGAATGCTCTTGTGGTAGCAACATAGAACTGCAGGTTCTGGGACCACTGCCTCTTGTGGTAGCAACATAGTACTGCAGGTCAACAACGGGACAAAGGGAAAAGGGGACATTTACTGGACATTTGCTATTCTAGCTGTGCGGCTTGCCTGCCACGCACAGAAAATCACAACTGATTGTGTCCCCCCCAAAATGGAGATCATCCATCTGCACCCATGCAGGCCATCCTCCCAGCCGGACACGCCTGGAACACCTCCCTACGGGACCTCTACACTACGATCGGCTTGTTGGTGCCTGGAATATTGTGTGCAATATGGTTGAATATTTATCAGATTTTGAGGATATAGAAGATTACTTAGAATATGATGGAAGCCGATCGTAGCGTAGAGAATGTGAGCCGTGAGTGAAGCCTACAGACGGAGAATAGCCAGTTTGCGCGCTGTGCGCATGCGTGCTGGAGCAAGTAGGGAAGCTTTATTTCGTTTCTAAAGATCATGTTACAGAGGCATGTTAAAACCACAACAAGCCCTCGCTCTATGTAAGCACAACTAGCGATTCATAAAAATAGATTGATCAAAACAACCGTTTCGCGGCAGAAGACATTTTTTAGAAGCTGCATTCTCAGTGCCCCGTCCGCCGCCATTACATGGATATACTTGGCTCATGTTGGATTTTAAATTTCTTCTACATGCCTCCGAATTACACCAAAGTTATCTCTGTGAGTCAAACGTCTTATAATATGCCGTGAATAAGGTCCAGGTTGTCAAAAAAGCCTTCTCCTTTAACCAGCTCAGTAGTTGTGTGTGGAGTTTCTAGTAGTGTACATAAAGCATTCTTAGATCAGATTTTTGAGTGCTTGGAGTTGGTTATGCATTTGTGAATGAAGCTGAGGCCAGGGTCTGCTCAGCCAGGCTGACGCACAGCAAACACAGGACATCAGCTGACCAAGAGTGTCTCAGTGGCCTTGAGTCTCACTCCCGCTGCCTTTGTACAAACCATGAAAGGCCGGCTATTACCAGTCTATTACCAGTCTATTACCAGTCTGTCTCGGGTGACCCCTCACCCAGGCTCGGGGCAGTAAAAGTATAGCCCCTCGGCCCAAGCCTGGGGGGAGAGGACGACCCAGCCAACGACGAAGAAGAAGAAATCTGTCCCGGCATCCGTTCACGGTCACTTCCCTTCTCCATGTTCCTCTCTCTCCTCCACACTCCTCTCTCTCCTCTCTTCCACTCTCCTCTCTTCTCCTCACTCCTCTCTCTCCTCTCTTCCACTCTCCTCTCTTCTCCTCACTCCTCTCTCTCCTCTCTTCCACTCTCCTCTCTTCTCCTCACTCCTCTCTTCTCCTCACTCCTCTCTTCTCCTCACTCCTCTCTTCTCCTCACTCCTCTCTTCCGCGCTCCTCTCATGTCCTCTCATGTCCTCTCTGCTCTCTGCCAGCAGAAGATGTACCGGGACTTCCGTCTGCAGGGTGTGCTGGACGTGACGCTGAGCAGCCAGAGCTACGAGGCGGTGTCCAGCCGGCTGGCGGTGGAGGAGGCCACGGTGGCGGTGCGGGCCAGGGACGGCCTCCAGGGCATCACCATGAGGGACAGCGATGAGGACGAGGGCTGAGGGGAGCTCACCTTCGCCACCGTGTCGGCCCTTACAACAGAACACGTGGTGTGTGTGTGCACATAGAATTGGAAAGGGTGGAGAATGTGTGTGTGTGTGTGTGTGTGTGTGTGTGTGTGCGCGCACATAGAATTGGAAAGGGTGGAGAATGTGTGTGTGTGTGTGTGTGTGTGTGTGTGTGTGTGTGTGTGCGCGCACATAGAATTGGAAAGGGTGGAGAATGTGTGTGTGTGTGTGTGTGTGGGTGCGCAAATTTGTGTTTGTCGCAAATTTGTGTCTGCATTTGTGTAGATTGTGTGTATGTGTCTGACAGAGAGAAAGAGAGAGTAGAGAACACACACACACACACACACACACACACAATGAAAACACCCCTGGTTGTCGTCACCCCCCCCACCCCCCCAGCCATGCTGGAGTGATGTCATCCCCCCCACCCCCACCCCCACGCTGGTGTGATGTCACGGTGTAGCGCTACTGCTATAAGCATCATCAATATCAGATGTTTGTTAGACTGTACAGTTTATTTCAATGGTGATGTACACCAAGAAAATACATATTTAAAAAGTCTGATGTATTGTGCTCTTCTGATTGTCCATGGGTACAGGTTTGAGAATTTGCCAAATAAACATATTTTCAGAGAAAATTTATATTCTGGAATATTTTCTCTACAAAGATATAAAGAAACAGCCAATATTCAGTAATCCCTCCTTGATAGAACATGAGAACACGACGTCTTAAGTGCTACATTGTCACTGAATTGTGTCGTATGCTTGAATCTGTTATTGTTCACAAGAATTGTACATGATTGCTAAATTCAAAACTGTTCAATAGGCTGTTAAGGTATACATCATGTTTGGAATCTGAGTTGACGTTTTGAATATGCTACACTTGTTATACTTCAATGAATGTGCGTCAGTGGAGTTCAAAGACAAAGCTAATGGTCAAAAATATATGATATATTTATATTGTCTGTCAAAATTAGCTATGTTCTAATTGTGAGAATTAAAGTGTTTTTAAAGCAATCGGTACACGTTTGTCGTTTATTGCTTAGATTTATGTAGACATTAATTCCATGGCATTCTCACATACACACTCAAGTTACATACATCTTTATGAAGGATTACTGCAACCATCGCCTTTTAATTATAATGTACCGGTATACGGTTTTAGGCAATTAGTTCTATGTGAGAAAAAAAAAAACAACGGTCTACGGTGTAATAAAACAGCTGTAGTATGCGTCTGGTTTGGGTGAAGGTCACTTCAGCATATGACATTCCTGAAAATTGATAGTCTGCCAATTTAAGTAATTTCTCACCAACGACATTTAAAAACACTTCTGTGATTTAATGGCCCCAGACTATGTAGCCCACAATGCGTGTTTCAAATGGAAAGGTGCCGTTAGACCACGGCCGTGGGTAGCCTAGTCTCTGTATGGGGAGATTCTCAGCAGGAAGCCGTGTGGTACTGGCCGTGTGTTGCTTATTAGATAGTGAGGTAGCGTGGTTCCCAAAGACCAAAGCACTGTTGCTTTGTCTTACAAAATATTATTTTTTATAAACCTTTGAGTCGCAAAAAAACTAGTGAGCAAAAGTGAGCATCAAGAAAGCTCCGCTGCTCCGATCTGTGATACTGTGATGGTCCGTCAGCGTCTTCCATCCCTGTCCAATCTGGACACATCTTCATGCGGTCCGCATTATTTGCTGACATTGTAGCTAATTTAAATTCATAGTCCGCGTCCCGTGTACCTTCTCCGTCCTATGCACACTTAAAAATGTATGTTTTCATTATTATATTTCCTGTAAGTGTGCAGCTAGATTGTTTATGCTGCCATGGTAGTAGGCCTAGTCAAACACATTTAACAGTAGGCTAGTAGACTAGGCCTATGTCTATATTTTTTCTTCGTTTAAGTTGAGTCCTAAAGACTTGAATGTCTGGCCGCATTGGGCGGTCCTACTAGCCTACGGGATTTTAAGAAATGTCCTGGAATTCTCTCTGGTCTGTGTATTGTGTTCATGCGTATTCTGTTGAGTTGAGCTTGTGAGCGCAGCCTAATTCAATTCATACATTTCAACTAATATCATGAAAAGGCCTATTATTTTCCTTAGAATAATTTTTGTATGTATCCTAGGATTATTTATAATATAATATTGTTCTACAATATGTAGGCTACTATTGGTATTATTCTTTATAGTGGCGGGGTTTCCCGATAAAGAACCTTCTTAAGGAACCCTTCTTAAGCAACCCTGTGCATGGGAGTTAAGAAGTACATTGGAGTTAAGTGCTCCTTTACGCGTTCCGGAAACCCGGGCAGTATTATTTATGCTAGGCTATATTATGACATATGTTGTTGTTGTTGTTATTATTATTATTGTTATTATTATTATAATTATTATTATTATTGGCCGGGTTTCCCGAACGAGTTAAGAAGCACTTAACTCCAAAGTAGCCTACTTCTTAACTCCCATGCACAGGGAAGCTTAAGAAGGATTCCTTAAGAAGGTTCTTTATCGGGAAACCCGGCCAATATTATTATTATTATTATTTTTATTATTATTATTATTATTTTTCCATCAGGCTAAGAAAACATAGACTATGAAGGTTCTGCTGAACTGCCTGTGGCCAGATGCGGTCCATAGTCGGAATAACTTTTCAGACATAATCATGACCCGCTCTATGAGAGCAGTGATATCAGACATAATCATGACCCGCTCTATGAGAGAGTGATATCAGACATAATCATGACCCGCTCTATGAGAGAGTGATATCAGACATAATCATGACCCGCTCTATGAGAGAGTGATATCAGACATAATCATGACCCGCTCTATGAGAGAGTGATATCAGACATAATCATGACCCGCTCTATGAGAGAGTGATATCAGACATAATCATGACCCGCTCTATGAGAGAGTGATATCAGACATAATCATGACCCGCTCTATGAGAGCAGTGATATCAGACATAATCATGACCCGCTCTATGAGAGCAGTGATATCAGACATAATCATGACCCGCTCTATGAGAGCAGTGATATCAGACATAATCATGACCCGAGCAGTGATATTTCAGTGTCTCGTCGTTCTTAGCCCCAGAGTTGAGGAGGATCAACAGTCTGCTGAAAAGAAAACAGAGGGATTACTGGCCTATATCCGGACTTTGTGTAATTACGCCAGATTTAAATGTCAGTCAAATGATTTACAATTATTTTGAAAGATGTTTATGTCTAAATCCTTATGAATATATTAATGACCGCCAACAGTAGTCCTACGGGTGCTTTCCTTCACGAAGAAAATGTTTGACTGAATGAAATTCGAGCAGTGCATCAAGACACCCCGCTGGGTTTGCCTAGAAAGTTGGCGATTAAAGGATATTTGACACGGACTGGCGAGCTTTTAACGACCAACCTGAGGAAATAGGCCTAATGACTACTCATGTTAATACTAATATTATCGATCTCGTTAATATAATATTATTGATCTTTTCTTTTTCTTCTACTTCTTCTTATTATTATTACTGCCTATAACTATGGTATTATTAGTCATAGCAGTACTAGTAGTCAATTAGTAGGCTAGTATAGGCCTAATGATACCTATAATAATAACAATAATAATAACAATAGCTAATAATAATAGTAGTAATAATAATAATAATAATGTGTTTGGCTTTATTTGATTTAACATCATAATATTTATAAAAAAGGCTGCAATACTATTTTCCCAAATGCAATTAACCATTGAAATGTATCGGAGTGACGAGCTATTCTAAGGCATGAAAACCAATATTATTTTTCTGACGCGCATATTTACCGTGATGAATATCAGGGACTTACTGGGGAAAAATCCTTCTTGAAATCATCCAGTTTATAAGTTCGTTCGGGTGGTGAGAGTTTGGCCCTGAGCAGGGAGGAGCCGTTTTAAAGGCTGGTTATTCGCTATAGAGGAGCTGTTGCTCGGATACATATCCTCTCCTCACACCGCTGAGTCAAATCCTCTGGAACCTTTGGATCTCTTCCGTCCCGCGTTCACAAGTGCGTTCAGTTCCCGCTGCCCCCCGCGTGTTTCTGCTCGAGTCTCTCTAAGTAGGCCTCTGTCTGCAGTCAGATTACCTGAAATGAATACAGTTACATAGAACTTTTTTATCTATCGAAAAAGCCTTGGCAATACACCTTTTGCCTAGATCAGACTTAAATAAACGAAATATTCAGCAGTTTATTTTATTTGAATGTTATTAGCCTACTGATCTTTAATTCAGTAATACTATCGTAGGCCTACACTAAAATATAATCCAGCCCATATAGCCTGAAGACTCGGTGCGTAAAAGTGATACACTGGCCTTTATTGCTCTCAAAGATAATGTATGATAATGACTTAGTTGCTCTTAGCCTATGGTCAGTTTGTAGGCTACTTCATCATCTGACACCGTGAACCCCTCCAGAATATAAGGCCGTGCGTAAAAGGAGCGTAAAGGTTAAATTATGATGTGTCAAATGTTGAATTCACTGACCCAACAGAGCGATGCAAAATGATGTCGTGGGAAGCCACAAGGGGACGTCGGATTTGCCAAATTCTTTGCAGTTGAACAAGAATCTTGCCTCCTCAAGGACACCCCCTTCGCAACGCGGGTGAGACGCGCACCCATATAGCAGTGCTGCACGGCGGCAAATTGAGAATTGATAGAAGAGAATTGAGCAATTATCTACTTAGCTTTTTCTTCCTGGACGATAACGATTGGCGAGGTCTTGGCTGCGTTATTGACTCAACACGCCTTATTGAGCCTCCCGCTAGACAGACAGGCTACGGGCTGATTGTCCACCCAGAGCGCAGAGTGATGTCCTTTCTGCTGGACCAGTGAGGAGGAGGAATCAAGGTATCTACATGGACCAGTGAGGAGGAGGAATCAAGGTATCTACAAAAGGAGCACCGACGTCGGCTCTCCAAAGGGTGTTGTTTTGAAAGTCATGGACAGTGCGCTCTACCACTCAGCGGGAATATTCGGCTCCCCCTCGGCTTCTGAAAACTTGACTGCTGGCGGCAACATGATCACCTCAACTAAGCCTCTCGCTTTTTCGATCGAGCGGATTATGGCCAGGACGCCTGAACCAAAGTCGATACCTTTCCCCAACTTGTTCCACCACGCTCCCGTGGGTAAAGCGGAGCCAAAGCAGACGCTCAACATGAGCCCATCCTCACTCCAATGCATGATACCCTTTGTGCCACTGCCATACGAGTCGGGTCACAAACTCAATATACATGGATTAGATGCAAATCATTTTGACGCTTCCACATATAATTCAAATGAATTGATGGGCATTGGTTTGAATTATACAGCAGAACAACAAGATTTGAACCCGTCGGTCGGACAATACAAACTCGTCCGACCTCGGGTGGTGAACCAGTCCTCTTTCCACGCCATGGGGGCGGTTTGCTACCTGAACCCCCCGCCGGCCTCCTACATGCCCGCGGCCTCCTACTTCCTCAACCCGCTCCAGCACGCGCGACACAAAGCTTTTCTTGCAGAGAAAAACAAAGTGTCCAGCTGCGTGGACAGGTACCCCACCGGAGTGGCGATCAAAGACCTATCTCAAACTCAGCTGCACCATTACATGAAGGACAGTGCACAGATTCTGTCATGCACGCATGAAAAACTCTTCAGGGGCTCCTCCAAATTGAGCAGTAGTTGTCCAAATGGGAAACCCAAAGTATTCACCTGCGAGGTCTGCGGGAAGGTATGCGACTGACATTTCTATGTATCATGGTTATACTGATTGGACTATATGCATTTGGTTAAGTTTTCCATAATATAATACACGATCTTGTTTTCACAGGTTTTCAATGCCCACTACAATTTAACGCGCCATATGCCTGTTCACACCGGCGCAAGACCGTTTGTCTGCAAAGTATGCGGGAAGGGTTTTCGTCAGGCCAGCACGCTTTGTCGCCATAAAATTATTCATACTCAGGTAAAATGATACAAATGCAAAATATTTGCATCACATTCAAGCCGTATTCATTGGTGTTAGTTGTACAATTAAATCGAATATTAACTTAATGAAATTCAACTATGATAACATTTAATTTAATTGCTTACCTTATTTAGCCTACCTTTAATTTAGGCCTTGAAAAGTGATTTGCCTCCCCAAAAACGTAATTCCACAATTGAGAACCAAGCAATACAGCTGACTACCGATGATCATGTTATTACTATTAAATTTATTTCCCCTGTTTGGTTCACAGGAAAAACCTCACAAGTGCAACCAGTGTGGAAAGGCTTTTAATCGAAGTTCAACTCTCAATACACACACGCGGATCCATGCTGGCTACAAACCATTCGTGTGCGAGTTCTGTGGGAAAGGATTTCATCAAAAGGGTGAGTGAAATCAGTAGGCCATTTTCATCTCATCCGCTTTGGCGAATATGGCTTTTAGGGTATAACTGTTTTTAATTCGTTAGGATACACGTGTTTTTAAAATGGTTGTTATTGCTAGGCTATATTTGGGCAGAGATATAGGGCTGTTATTCTGGCAAAATTGGACTGGTAAAATGCTGAAAACCAGAGGAGGGCTATTATGAGATTATAACATAGGCTAATCTTGGCTACATGAATATGGGATTAAATACACATAGGCCTAATGATAATTTAGTACAAATAGCCATGTTCTACGCATGTCTAAAGGGATTTGATATACATGAAATTAACATCCATTTTATTTTCCATCGTCAAGGTAACTACAAAAACCATAAACTGACACACAGCGGTGAGAAACAGTTCAAGTGCAACATATGCAACAAGGCCTTCCACCAAGTGTACAACCTCACGTTCCACATGCACACCCACAATGACAAGAAGCCCTTCACATGTCCGACCTGCGGCAAAGGATTCTGCCGGAACTTTGACTTGAAAAAGCACATTCGGAAGCTCCACGATCCTTCGGGAGCACGATCCCCTGCCAGTCTGGGCACAAGTGGAGAACCCCACTAAGTTCGGCGCTAAAATTATGACGAATACATTTTTACGCAAAGTTGATATGGCTCTCAACGGATCTGGAGAAACATGCGGAAAGATAGGCTATATTATGGAGAAGTTAACATTTTAATCGAACTTTACATCCTAATATCACTATTTTCTTGTTTTATTTCAATCTCAGGATGACTGTAAAATGTTTTATGATAGGCCTATTTATTTGAAATAGTAGGATAACTGTTATGTATAACTTAAAATAATGGAAGACTAGTAAACTACATAAAACCCTCCTTGTGATGCCTGTGGTAAACCCGTCCTATTTTATATGATGCCTATCCTTGATAAAACGACATCATTTGACAATTATTGTGAAAATATGCGAATATTTGCCGACAATCTCTTGTCCAGACACATGCTTTCATCGAAGACTATAGGGTTATCAAGAATAAACAATAAACATTTGTAAAATCGCGTTTATTATTATTGTTGTTGTTGCCATAATCATCATTATTATTATTGATAATTGGGCTATTACATTGTGTGACGCTTCCGCTCATCAATGCGCAGATGGGGCTGGGCCTCCTGGGCGGCGCCGAGGAGCAAACCTCAGACCGCGTCACCCAGGACTGTCTGGTATATCGGACACCCAGCGGAATGCGTGGCCTGACGGTTGTGGATGACGAATCGGTGAAGTGTCTCCTGGAGGTGACCCGGATATATAGTCCGGGTGACCCCTCACCCAGGCTCGGGGTGGTAAAAGGATAGCCCCTCAGCCCCGAGCCTGGGGGAGAGAGGACCGCATCAACTAACCCAAACGATGAGGAAGATTATATTGTGGTTGTTGCTGTTATTAACAACAATAACAATATTATAACAATTGCATTGTTGTTAGCCTATTATGAAGTTGATTAGTTGTAAAATTAATCGTTTTATCATTATCAGTAGGCCTAGATCTGCATTAGCCTAATGAAAATAATGAACACAATTAACAAAACTAAAATAGGCGTTTTCATCAAATGAAACGCCAAAAGGCAAATAAAAAAGTACACGGATTTCTAGTTGCTGTCTACAATATTCTCACATGTTTATGAACCCTAATAATGCTTTTGAACATAGGCCTGCTGGATGTGTACCTTGGTAAAGGGCAGACAGGGGAGGCCATGTGTATAAACGGCCCCCTCTTGTGGATGGGGATCTTTCTAAGCCCACGGTAGTTGGACAGGCTGCATAAACATTTGCAGATAGCAAAGCAGTGATGCGAAATAATTCATGGAGGCAGGAAACTATGTTGAACGAAATTTCACTTTGTCTTGTGATCGAACTCACACATTGACACAATTTCATTTGTGGATTTCTCCCAAAATGAATGTGTTAGCCTATAGACTATGTCACCCAGGACTTTATAAACATAAACCATAAAATAGGCTGTTCGTATGGGGCGATCCAGTCTTTATTCGCTTGTTCAGATTAATATTATGAGCTAATTTCTCAGCGTTGTGCTTTCAACAACGAATATGGAGGGGGTGTCTGTCCTAAAGATGTGACAGTCGGGGGGGTGTCTGTCCTAAAGATGTGACAGTCGGGGGGGGGTGTCTGTCCTAAAGATGTGACAGTCGGGGGGGTGTCTGTCCTAAAGATGTGACAGTCGGGGGGGTGTCTGTCCTAAAGATGTGACAGTCGGGGGGGGTGTCTGTCCTAAAGATGTGACAGTCGGGGGGGTGTCTGTCCTAAAGATGTGACAGTCGGGGGGGTGTCTGTCCTAAAGATGTGACAGTCGGGGGGGTGTCTGTCCTAAAGATGTGACAGTCGAGGGGGTGTCTGTCCTAAAGATGTGACAGTCGGGGGGGTGTCTGTCCTAAAGATGTGACAGTCGGGGGGGTGTCTGTCCTAAAGATGTGACAGTCGGGGGGGGGTGTCTGTCCTAAAGATGTAACAGTCGGCCTACGCATATGAACATTTGCTAGATTGTCGATCATAATGACAGTATGTCTACATGTAGCAGGGTTTCCAACTGCATGGAACCGAAAATAGTAAACATTCACCTGCTGTTCGCTTCACTCAACCACCTGCCAGTTGGAGGCTATTCTGGTTATATTTATCTGGCTTTACAAAACTTCCTTAAGACCCACATTTACTCGCTGGTCATCAACGTGCGACGCTGCGTCAGGCGGATCCTGCGCGCTGGGCCGTGATTGGTGGAGCCGGTCTGTGACCTCATATGACCCCGTCCTTCGCGCACATCCCTCTGCGACGTCCCGCGGCTGCGCAGATCCACTGACCGGTAACCCAACCCGCCTCAGCCCAGACGGGACTCAACACAGTCGAGGCAGGAGCCGATGTTTGTCAGATCTGTGAATCCCGCAGGTCGAGTGAGTCTCATATCTCCTCTGCGACACCAGACCGCTGCATGCTTCTCCGGAGTTTAGACTAGATTTACTTTATTGATACAAGGTGGGTCAGGATGTCATGCTTATTGTGCCAGTTACCCGAGCATGCCTCGTATAACACCTCCCTAACTCCCACACGGTGCTAGTTAGATAGTTTAGCTTCATGTCCTGGAAACTAAAGCATGACGAGCTGTGTGACTCTACCGACCCAGTAGCCTAACCTAGCCGAGGTCTGGACATGCTTCACTCAGCAGAACAAGCAGGACTCACTTTACGGAGAAAGGGACACGCATTCGAGTAGATTAATCAACATTTAAGAACCATCCTCAAATGAACAGGAATTATCCTATATTGTGTGTTGCTCAAGTGCACCCAGCTCAATGACACACTTGCATTAGGCCCTGTGCCAATGTGACAGTAGTCTTGGTGTCGCAGTCTCCTACCTACTATGGTTGATTGTCAAATGTTTTTTGCAGTCAATTATGTTGAAATTCTTCTTATGAAGACTTGTACATGAAATTACTATGCTTTTAATTTTTGGTAGCTATTAGGGTTAAACCGAGTTACACCTTACTACTACTATAAGGTTCTCTGACTTGCTGTTGTGCAACTCTCCCATTGCAAACTTCTGTTGTGCAACTATCCCCTTCTCATCATTTAGCCAAAACTAAGCTTTTGTATTTGTCATTGGACATAGTGTGTGGTGTCCATCCAGTTTCACCCTACCAGGGCTCTCTTCCTGTGGGTTCTGTAGTCGTTGGCAGCTCACTGGTTTGTCCAAAGCAGGGAACCCCAGCCATGTTGCGCCTCCTCAGACTGCACGGTGGCCGGACCCGGAACGGTCTGAGTGGTCAGAGGCGCTGTGAGCGCCAGAAGAGCGTCATGGCCATCCGGAGAGAGGATATTAACGTGTGGGAGAGACGTGCGCCCCTGGCGCCGCGCCACGTCAAGGAGATCACCAACGCCGGGCACAAGGTGCTGGTCCAGCCGTCCAACAGGAGAGCCATTCAGGAGAAGGTGAGCTGGCCAGCTGCTGCTCACGCTGTTCAACCAGAGATGTGATCCAGAGCACTAATAAGAACACATGCATCCCTCTGGGTTTCTATAGCTTGGTGACCTTTGACCTACACCTGGAAGTCTGGAATGTAGTGAGCATTGTGGATATAATATGCAAAGTATACTGTACTTCCTGGAGTTGCTTACCTCTTAACAATGTAGGTAGACATCAGATCTGTTATCTGGATAGCGTGTGGCTAGTTCGCCTCAGGGCTCCCAACATACTGTTGGGCTCTCCACACTGACCGGCTTATCCCGCGTATTACATCCTACTAACCAATGACACAACACGGTTTATTTCGCCAGTGATTTTGCTTCACATTAGCTCGATAACGACAGCGGAACAGTGTTGCCCCTAGCAGTGGTCAACATTGCTCCTAACATCGGTCAAGTTATTGATGTTGTAGAATGTGTTGATTGTCCAATCAGATTTAATAACCTTTCTCTGTGTGTGTGTGTGTGTGTGTGTGTGTGTGTGTGTGTGTGTGTGTGTGTGTGTGCGTGCGCGCGCGCGCGCAGTGTTTCTTGTGGAACTGACCTCTTGTTGTGGTGGTGTGTGAAAAAAAAGTCTGATTTCAAACCCAAAGCGGGGGATCGGAGACCGCCCTTCTTCCTCCCTTGTTCCTCTCTCCTGTCCCTAGGGCTGTAACGATTATTACATAATCGTCAAACCGCGATTATTTTTTCTGACCGCGATTGTTTTTTGTAACCGCGGTTATGAAAAAAATTTACAAAAATAAAAATTCTTTTATTTTTATTTTTTATAAAATACAAATATGTTGCAGAGTTAATATGGTAGCAACCCAGTTCAATGGAATTCTTCAACTTGTTGGCACTTGTCCTAAACGTTCATAGCAAATAATGACAAGAGACACTGTATTAAAGAAGTAAAGAAGCACTGACGCATTGTCCACTTCATGTGGTATTTGTATACTCCACATTTTAATTTTTCAATGCTTTTTTTTATTGAGGAGGATATATGTTCTATGTAAATGTTAACATTCATGATATTAAAGAGGCGTGGTTTTAAACCACAGGTTTACTTCATAGGCTGAGTACTTGTGTTATTAGGCTAAAAATGAGTCAGAACCCGGAACCCACCCACCCTCACTCACTCACTCACTCACTCACTCACTCACTCACTCACTCACTCACTCACTCACTCACTCACTCACTCACTCACTCACTCACTCACTCACTTACTCCCTCTGTGTCTGTCTGTCTGTCTTTCTCTCTTTCTCTCTCTCTCTCTCAAACACACTCTCACTCAAATCATGCGGACATGAGCATCAGTGCCAGGGCCGGCCCGTGGCATAGGCGAAGTAGGCGGCCGCCTAGGGTGCCAGATCGGCAAGGGGTCCTAGTGGTGTGATGCGAGCACCCCCCCCCCCCCCCCCAGTCAACAACTCTGACAATTATTGTAATAATCGCGAATATTTTTCTGACAATTAATCGTTAAGCAAAATTCATAATCGTTACAGCCCTACCTGTCCCCTTCCTTCTCCTCTCTCCTCTCTTGCGCTCCTCTCAACAACCCCTCTCTCCTCTTCTCTCTCACAAGTGCCTCCACTCTGTGCCTGTGCCACAGTCCTGTCCTCTCCTACCACAATCCCTGCCTCTGCCTAAAAAAAACAATTAACTGAAGAGTAGGCCTATAAAGATGGCCTAACTTATCTCGTAAGACTGGTAAAGTCCTAGAGCTTAAATGTAATTAATGACATGTAACTGGACGGGATAAAACAGTAAACCCACACAGGCACTTAGTCACACTGAGACGGACATTTGAGATCATCTAACTTCCGTAGTTTGACGTATTTCCGACGCAAACAAGCTATGAGGTTGGGACATATGTTTAGAGGAATTTGATCGGAACATTGACAAGTGGACGGGTTTTAAAGCCTCTGGAAACTTGGCTTGAAATAGTAAAAATGCATATATGATATCAAATGTTAGTGTCTCTTTAAGCATCCACAAAAATCTGAGTTAAAATAAACGTTCACAACCCTTCGAAAAAAGTGTTCAAAAACGGCTCATTTCGCTCTCTAGACCATTTCTCAGGAATGTGTGGGCGCGTCAGATCAGGATTTGATTGACATTTTGATCCGTCAATGACAAACAATCTCATCAAAACTAGCAACGCACTATGCACAGCAACTAAAGGTCCAGCCGTTTATGTTTGAGCCGTCAGATACTCAAGGATACAGAAATACAGTAGAAGCCCTGCCATCTCCAAATAATTCATTTTAATCGATCACGGAATGGTGAGTTCCAAAATGCTTTTCTATCCATTAGTAGAATTAGTTAGTCACAGCTAGTCCTAACCATACTAGCTAGCGCTAACATTATTAGGCTGCTAAGCAGCTACAAAGCACTGAGTTGGCAAGCTAACAATGTTAGATTTCTTTAGAAAAAGGTGAGGTTAACAATAAATGTGGAACATTTACTTAAACTTTATCATTAGCAAGTATTAGCATGATCGATCTCTAGGCTCTGGGCATCGGGGAGAGGCTGAAGTGAAGGGAGAGAGAGTACTAAGAGAGACATAGCCGTTCTGCAAAACCCATGGCTTTCTGGCAGAATTTAATGAATGAGCGCAGCATATGAAGGTATGTTTCCAGACTGCTCCACCACGGCTCACCAAAAACACGGTCCACTGTTTCTCTAAATCCAACACAGTTGGAAAACTAAAGAGTGACTTGTCATCTCACCGATGAGCACCCAGGGACAGCACAAACAATCATGATGGTGCACAGGGTGGGGAGATAGAGGATAGATAAAAATAGATACCTTAGATGGATAGATAAAAATAGACAAAGATACTGGGCTGGATCAAATATGTTAGCTAACTGCAAATTTGCTGTTGACGAGGCAGATTTAGCGGGGAGGTAGGACTTACTAACGTGCATTTTTTAATGATTGGATCTCGGATATAATGACGTCACATTAAACTAATTAAACAACGCCCATTTCAAACCCACTGTCAGGAATGTTACAAAAACTTAAATGAGAATATTTCAAATTTTGATAGAAAGTAATTGCTAATACTTTTACATGTTGTTTATTATGTACATAATACACTAAATTACATAGTTAGAAGACTTTTGTGGATTTGAGTTTCCAGAGGCTTTAAGAACTTTAGACAGATTCGATAGAAGGACAGCGTTGATTGACGGATGGATGTCGTGAGATTATTGGCCTAAAATCTAAGGTACCTGTTGTCATTGCACGTGACCTACCGTTTTCCAGGAAGTAAGAAATTATATACTTTGATATAAGATTACAACAAAAGTAGAATTTAGTAATTTTTTTGCCACACATCGTTGAATAGGTGAACACTATGACCAATTATGTGACCCAAAATGGGACAGAATGCTTTTTTCATTTCAGTGCGACTTTAATAAATCATATGGTATATAGACATATTTTAATCAGATGTATTGTAGGTTACCATTATAACAGCAGCTGTAGATTTTTTTTAAAGGTAAGCTAGTCTTTAAACATGCCTAAATAATTTGTTGCTTTTTCTGTTATTTTGATTGGCACTTTTTAGGTGGCTGGAGGAACATGAACGCAAGCTAGTGTTAGTTCAGCCAGCCAGAAAGACTGTTGCACAATCCATCAGGCAGCGCTGCGCCTGACTTGCACAAAAGAACCTCCTCGCGCTTGTGGTGTATGTCTCCTTGACAACGCTCGCTTGAAGGGCTGACTGACGGACAGACAGACAGACAGACAGACAGACAGACAGACAGACAGACAGCAGCGCGTAGCTCAAATGGAGCAGCTCCGCTTCGGCTCTAACTGTATTTTCAGATGTTTCAGACGTTACGTAACGTTAGCAACACAAGGCCAATTTATCATATTAATTTTTTACTTGTCCGATCAGACAACTGCATGAGGCTTCTTCCTCTTGCCCGAACAGAGTTTACTGGTCCCTGGGAAGCGGGCAAAACTGTTAGCCTACTACAGGTAGCTTGCCTTGTTCCTTAATCCCCCGATGTGAATCATGGCTAGCCGGCAATAACCTAGCCTACCTGACTGGTCTCATCATTCTCCTCTCTCTTCCTCTTCAATAACCTAGCCTACCTGACTGGTCTCATCATTCTCCTCTCTCTTCCTCTTCAATAACCTAGCCTACCTGACTGGTCTCATCATTCTCCTCTCTCTTCCTCTTCAATAACCTAGCCTACCTGACTGGTCTCATCATTCTCCTCTCTCTTCCTCTTCAATAACCTAGCCTACCTGACTGGTCTCATCATTCTCCTCTCCCTTCCTCTTCAATAACCTAGCCTACCTGACTGGTCTCATCATTCTCCTCTCTCTTCCTCTTCAATAACCTAGCCTACCTGACTGGTCTCATCATTCTCCTCTCTCTTCCTCTTCAATAACCTAGCCTACCTGACTGGTCTCATCATTCTCCTCTCTCTTCCTCTTCAATAACCTAGCCTACCTGACTGGTCTCATCATTCTCCTCTCTCTTCCTCTTCAATAACCTAGCCTACCTGACTGGTCTGATCATTCTCCTCTCTCTTCCTCTTCAAAAATCGTCATATGCCCATCTGGAAAATTGTATTGATATACAAGGTTATAGGATCCGCTAGTTGTCATCAGGGAATTATAAAACCAAAGGCTTTACCAACGTGCTTGAGATGGGCAGGAGCTGTCGGTACGTCTAACTGTAGCTCTAACGGCACTTAGATTACTAACATAAATGTATTTTAGACAGTAGGCTAGGCATTTTGAGGTGTAGGCCTAGGTGCCAGCACCAGTGTTGGCCCAAACCTATCTTTCATTGGAACCTCATGCCCGTCACTGAAGAAAAAATCCCTTCACGCGCCGAGTCTTCCGATCACCTCAGAAAGGAGCAGCATGGAGCGGCACAGAGCGCGCGGCCTAAAGGCTCTTTATTGAAAATAAATAGTCCTAATGTTGGCATGACAGTGGTTTTGAAAGCGCATTTAGGCAGAAATATTTAGAAAGTTTAAGATGTTTAATTTAAGACTTTTATATATACAGTATAGCCTAACTTGTATTATTGTTTTTTGTATCAAATGTTTGGTGTGGCGGCAAGAATCTTGCCGTGGCGGTGCGCCACAGCAAAACCTTACCAGCGGAAACGCTGTGTGTGTGTGTGTGTGCGTGTGTGTGTGTGTGTGTGTGTGTGTGTGTGTGTCGATGTTCCAGTATTATGAAAAAGCCGGGGCTGTCATTCAGGAAGACATCTCAGAGGCCTCAGTCATCATCGGCGTGAAGAGGCCTCCAGAAGCCAAGGTCTACCCCAGGAAGACCTACGCCTTCTTCTCCCACACCATCAAGGCCCAGGAGGCCAACATGGGCATGCTGGACGACCTGCTCAAGAAGGTGCCGGACGGCCCACTGTCACCGTAGCAGACTGACCTGTGGTCATACACTCAGACATTGAACCACAGATGTCTCTTAGCATTTGCCACTATTATTCACTATATTGCTTATTTCTGGAGGGAAAGCAATGGATTATCAGACTTCCTTAGAAGACTTCTTGCTGTAGTCTTTTACAGTGATTATATCTCGTCGTCTAAACACAAGGCTTGTTTTGGTTTATGTAAGGTTGAATGGAGTTTTGTTACCTCTTGTGCTTTGGTCATGGTCATTCTGCTCTTTGTAGGAAGTGCGGCTCATCGACTATGAGAAGATGGTGGACACAAACGGGTATCGCATCGTGGCGTTTGGGCAGTGGGCCGGGGTCGCAGGTCAGCTTCTGCTTTGAAAAACCTAGAAAACACTAGACTTTGATATTGGAGTTGTAGGTAACAGTTATAAAGGCTACTCATTTTAACATCACAGTCAATGGAAAGTCATACTGTGTAACTTCATCCCCTCTCCCCCAGGAATGATCAACATCCTGCATGGCCTGGGGCTTCGCTACCTGGCGCTTGGCCACCACACCCCTTTCATGGTGAGAGACATTTCGACAAACCTACCCTCCCTTGACATTTCACATTCTGACCTCATTTCCTGTTTCCTGGCATCCGTAGCACATCGGCATGGCCCACAACTACAGGAACGTGAGCCAGGCCATCCAGGCAGTGAGGGATTGTGGGTATGAGATCTCCATGGGCCTCATGCCTAAGTCCATCGGCCCAGTGACGTTTGTCTTCACAGGCACAGGCAATGTCTCCAATGTGAGTTGGCCTGTGTGATCTAAAAAAAAGTACCAATTAGTTGAATACAAATTGAGCTAGGTTTTGGGCGGGTTGATTGCTGTAAACTATAAGAGAATTATTGTAAGAAACAGGTCCTGATGAAAACTCTTCCTTTGTCTCAGGGTGCACAGGATATCATTAATGAGCTGCCTTGTGAATTTGTGGAGCCTCATGAGCTAAAAGAGGTCTCTCGAAATGGAGGTAAAACTCTTCTCCAGAGTGAAGTCATGTAAAATGTCCTAATATGTAAATGCATCATTGTGTCCGTGTGTGTGTGTTGAGTTGACGCGTCCAAGCCGTGGTGTGTAATAGAGTCTCTGTCCTGCGTCAGATCTGTCCAGAGTCTACGCCACCGTCCTGAGTCGCCACCATCACCTGATGAGGAAGAGTGACGGCGTCTACGACCCCCTGGAGTACGAGAACCACCCGGAGCTCTACACCTCCCACTTCAGAACCAGCGTGAGTGTGTCTCCCTCCCTCTCCTTTCTCCTTCTCTCCCTCCCTTTCTCCCTCTCTCCCTCCCTCTCCCCTCTCCCAGCCTCCCTCCCACCTCCATCTCTCTCTCCCTCACCCTCCCTCACCCTCCCTCCCTCTCTCTCTCCCTCACCCTCCCTCCCACCCTCCATCTCTCTCTCCCTCACCCTCCCTCCCACCCTCCATCTCTCTCTCCCTCACCCTCCCTCCCACCCTCCATCTCTCTCTCCCTCACCCTCCCTCCCACCTCCATCTCTCTCTCCCTCACCCTCCCTCCCACCCTCCATCTCTCTCTCCCTCACCCTCCCTCCCACCCTCCATCTCTCTCTCCCTCACCCTCCCTCCCACCCTCCATCTCTCTCTCCCTCACCCTCCCTCCCACCCTCCATCTCTCTCTCCCTCCCACCTCCATCTCTCTCTCCCTCACCCTCCCTCCCACCCTCCATCTCTCTCTCCCTCACCCTCCCTCCCACCCTCCCTCTCTCTCTCCCTCACCCTCCCTCCCACCCTCCATCTCTCTCTCCCTCACCCTCCCTCCCACCCTCCATCTCTCTCTCCCTCACCCTCCCTCCCACCCTCCATCTCTCTCTCCCTCACCCTCCCTCCCACCTCCATCTCTCTCTCCCTCACCCTCCCTCCCACCTCCATCTCTCTCTCCCTCACCCTCCCTCCCACCCTCCATCTCTCTCTCCCTCCCACCCTCCATCTCTCTCCCTCCCATCCTCTCTCCCTCCTCCCACCCTCCATCTCTCTCCCTCTCTCCCTCCTCCCTCCCTCTCTCCCACCTCTCTCCCTCCTCCCTCCCACCCTCTCTCCCTCCTCCCACACTCCATCTCTCTCTCTCTCTCTCCCTCCTCCCTCCCTCCTCCCTCCCACCCTCTCTCCCTCCTCCCTCCCTCTCTCCCACCTCCCACCCTCTCTCCCTCCTCCCTCCCACCCTCTCTCCCTCCTCCCACACTCCATCTCTCTCTCTCTCTCCCTCCTCCCTCCCTCTCTCCCTCCTCCCTCCCACCCTCTCTCCCTCCTCCCACCCTCCATCTCCCTCCCTCTCTCCCTCCTCCCACCCTCTCTCCCTCCTCCCACCCTCCCTCTCCTCTCTCCACCAGTTCACCCAGGTCACCTGTTCCTGCTGCTCAGCTGCGAGCCTCCTGAGAGCTTATTGGGTCACTGGTCCTGACCGTGCAGTCTGAGATGAGCTGATTGGGTGGGCTGCCCATGACTGAGGGCTCTGGGCTCCTCTGAGCAGCCTGTCCATGACTGAGGGCTCTGGGCTCCTCTGAGCAGCCTGTCCAAGCTCAAGAGAGTTCCCTCCTAAAGATAGAGATAGTTCTACTCTGCTTTTGTGGAGTGGAGATAGTAACGATTCACAATTAAATGATAAGTATAGCCTACCATTTCGTGTACCCTGATCAAATGCTAAATGCAACACAGAAAATACAAAATGACAATCCATGTTCTCATTTTTTGCAACACTTGCAAAACAAGGCAATATTTAATGCCTTAATGGGTAAGGAGGCAACATTTCAACTTATCAGTTGTCAAAACCAAATGCCTCCCTCACCATTCATGCAACATTTTAGTTAATAACACCATTATATGTTGCACGGCTAATACTTTCTGCATTTTCTAGTAGTTTGCTGTAAGTGCTGTCTAGCAAGGCAGTGTCCTTTGGGGGCAGTGTTTTTCTCTGATGTAACATCATTCTTGCTCCCGCTAATAGCTTGATATTTTGCACAGTGATTGCAATGACAATCTGCTCCAGTTTAGCACAATATCCACAAAAGCTTTTGCTCTAATGATATGTCCAGGCAAACACGCCCACCAATTTGCCAACTGTGTGCAATTTGCGCCCATGATTGCAACTAGCCATGAACGCGTTCTTGCGCTCTCTCTGGCATGATGGTACCTTCGTCTGGCTACTGCTGCCATGATCCTGTCGGCCCGGCAATACGAGGGGGCTTGGTCAGGCTTGGCCCCCTCAGTTTACTGTAGGTTTAATGTAACGTTACACTAACGTTATAGAAAAATAGCCAAAACAACAAAAATATTGGTGATAGATAGGTATCATCGAGATGGCAATGAGACACTTTCTTTAAATAAATTAAATATTTGAAGCTTGTTATCTGATCTGTCAAGAGATGTAGCCTATTTGTTAGATTTGAACCTCTCAGTACACTGTAGACGGGATGTGATTAAAACGCTGTAGAAACGCCTTTGAAATGGATCTTAGAAAACGATTTTGGGGAAAAGACTGGAAGGGTCGTTTACTCAGGAAGTTCAACAAACAAGCAACAAGGAAGCTACAACTACTGAGGAAAGGTAAAACATAATTTAGCTGGTTTGTTTTTCCTGTCTTTATATTTTGCTGGTTTGGCATGTTGGAGATAGCCTACTTTTAGGCTATAGCATAGATCGCTGTCCCTGGTACTATAGGCTATGGAGAGGATAGATAAAACACACATCACTTGGTTCAGCCTTGCTTGCTTTTCGGGGCTGTAAATAGAACCTTTGGCCCTAATTCTATTGTTCTTATTGTTCTGTTAGACCTACTGTAGAAATCCACAGAATGGAAACGACAGGAAGTTTCAGTCAACAAGAGATGGAGAGCTGCATGAAACGTGATAGTCTACGAAGTGAACGCCTACTGCACTTGACCAATAATCAGAAAAGATCATATCATATTGTAGCGACCCGTGTTTATAATGTTATTGTGTGTTGGTGTGTGCGGGTTGTGGTTGTAGAGGGAGGGGAGAGTTTGATTTTGGGAGTCAGTGTTATACGTGCCGCTGGGCGATTCATTAAACCAGACCCTTCTGAGTTTTAAGCTATGCATCAGTCTGCCTTATTGATGACATTACAATGTTTTTGTAGCCTAAATTTGTTCTTGTATATAGATATAATCTTGAATATAGTCGTATTAAAATCAGAGCTGAATTGTATTATTGGCATATGTTTTCTCAGTCGAGTATTATAGAGCCAAAATTATGAGCGCGCCCAGTTTTCAAGATGCATACATGTCGAGGATAGTATTGCTAAGTGGATCACATTAGTTACAGTAAATTGCAATTCAACTAGTACAAGAGCAAATAAAAAACAACAAACTACAGAATATCAAACCATTTAATAGTGGAATGAGAAAACATATGCCAATAATACAATTCAGCTCTGATTTTAATTGCAAGGGAATACAATACAACCACATCTAACAACGTGCCTATGATTGTATTTGTCAATTTTATAAGGCAACAGTTACATGTTTCCCGAAATGTTTTCTGAAAAGATCGTTTGCCATAGTTAACAACAGCGTAAATGTTCTCCCGCTAATCAGATACCTCAACGCGAGTCTCACAACACCATTTAAGATGTAATGCATCATCCCCAACATGGGCGGCAGCAGTGAGTAGACTAAACAAAGTGGAGAGCGCCGAATCGCCGGTAGAAGAAGACAGTCTATGCGCTGTGGATATAAAACATTTAAGTGTACAAATTTGCCTTTCATTTAAAAGGTGAGGGACTACAAACTGTAGCCACCTCGAAGAAAAGGCTTTCATCTTTCCAACGATGTTTTTACTTTGAGTAACTAAACGGTTTTGTCTGTAGACTCGGACGAGCGGGCCGAGGAAGCGCATTCATAGGTAAATTGCATTGAGAGTAACAGGGTGTTCTATTTCGTGGAGCTCCGCCCCACAGGGCTAGCTCCTATTGGCTAGCGAAACCCAGCTAGCTACATTGACTGAAGAAAAAAACATACACGCACCTGTGTCCAACCAAGTCCGGTGCACCACTGTATAAGCGGGCTACGCCCGCACATCTGCTCCTTCGAAAATTTCAGCTCGCATTGATACTGAAAGAAGATAAGAATGTCTACTCAGCGGACCCGAGCGGAGCTGGCGGCGTCCTTAGATGACCCCCTGCCGGCGCCGATTGATCCGCTGGATCGTTTCTGTGTCTGCGGCTCCCGCTACAGCGACGTGGGACACCACCTCTGCTTCCGCTGTCTGGGGCCGCAGCACGCCAGAGCGGGTCTGGCTCCGTCCGCCGCCTGCGAGATCTGCGCCCTCCTGGACCCCATGGAGAGGATGCTCCGGGCACATTTCTTCGCTCCGCTCCGCCTCCGGCTTGGGGTAGGAAGAGGCGCACCTATTGACGGTGCGTGGAGATGCGTGACTGTGTTGTGCCCACACCACGCTCTGTTAAGAGCGGCGGTGAGCAAGTTTCCCTGTTCAGGAATAAAGCAAACACGATGCAACGTTATCAAGCTGGTTGTATTGTGCAGTCCGCATCTCCTCCTGTTTTCAGCTACTGTAATGTTCTCGGCTAGAGCCGCTGGGTCTTGAGTCAGAATTGACCACGGCAGGTCTCGCTGCAGCTGGAAGACCGGCTCGAGCCGCGGAGACTTTTCCTGCTAAAGCAGACGTGACTCACGCGGGGCTCGCCGGCTCAGCTGATGTGATGTATTCGGCTAGAGCCACCGGGTCTTCCGTGAAAAAGTCGGAATTGACCATGGCAGGTCTCGCCGCAGCTGAAAACCCGACTCGAGCCGCGGAGTCTTTTCCTGCAAAGAGAGCAGACGTGATGTGCGCAGCTCTCGCCGGTTCAGCGAATGTAATATATTCGGCTAGAGCCGCCGGGTCCTCTGTGAGAAAGTCAGATTTGACCACGGCAGGTCTCGCCGCCCCTGCTCTAAACAGACCGTTTGGGTTTTTAACAGAGGGGATGTGTGCGCCCAGGCCAAGTGCTATGGCTGTACTGCCCTGTTCGGAGTTTTCACGGGACCGACCGCTGGCGGGGTTTAGCGGCGAAAAAGATGCGCTAGACCCCCAGACGGCGTTCGTTCATTCGGGCCGAGCGTTCGAGCCTCTCCCTGCGTGTTCGACAGGTAGAGAGTTTTCACGCTCACCGGTCAGTGAGAATACTTCCATGTTTACTGCCTCGGCTAGCTATTTTCATGAGCAGCCGAGGCGTCGCTCCGTCAGTGTGTGTGATACCAACGCTCGGCCTTTAGCTAAAAGGAGCAGGCCTATGGTGTCTGATATCCACACTTCATCTCACAACGTGCACCAGTCGCATGGTTTTCGCCTAGCCGCTTTGTGTGATGTTGGCGCAAAATCACTGCCCGCCTCTCATGTCCCGTCTAGTCGGTCTGCGAAAGACGGCACCTTGACAGATCATGCAAATGAGAAGGCGGGGCTTCCCGCATTGCAACACTCCGCCGTTTTCTCTCAATGGGATGAGCAACGGCGGCTTGTTAGCAACGCGGACGGTGTCGACTCACTTCCTCTTTTTGTGAATGAAGTGCTTCTTGACAGGAATGCCATTCATCCTCGCGCTGTTCAGGGACATGGAACTCCCAATGGGGATTTTTCATCTCCCTTTCGAGGGTGGCCCGCCTTGGGCCAGGACAGCAGAGTTTCTCAGCTGTCCGGTGGCGGTCAGGGCCAAATTGAACTATGGCAGGTTCCTCGATCTGTTCCCGCGATCTCCGGCACAACCTCTTTCCAACCGCTTCACAGTCTGGCAGGAGAGATGTCTCCTGGACAGCTGGTTGCAGCGTGTTCTACGGGAAGGGTATCTCATTCAGTTTTGTTGCCCCCCACCGCCCTTCATGGGCGTAGTGGAGACAGTGATACCGCGTCCCGCTCAGGCTGCCGCTCTGTCAGCAGAGATTGCAGAACTGATGGCGAAGGGAGCGGTAACTGTGGTCCCGTCAGACCAGAGGGACGAGGGATTTTATTCCCGCTTTATTCCTTACTTGGCAGCCGCCCATGTGGTAGTGTCACTGGGCCTTCTTCACATGAGGTGCGTGCAGAGATGGTTAGCGCGGCTTCGTCTGGACCCTGTGAGGCACAGACGGCGCCTTGTGCGGATGCCGGGGTCGTTGTCAGCAGACCTCGACTATTGGAGGGACCGGCGCGTAATAGCGCACGGTGTTCCAATAGGCAGGGTGTCGGCTCACGTCGCTGTCTTCACAGACGCGTCTCTAAGCGGCTGGGGGGGTACATGTCTGTCCCAGGCCGTAGGTGGTTTGTGAGCCGTCGGAGAACGGCGCCACATCAACCTCCTGGAGTTGGAGACGGTGCTACTGGCATTGCGCCACTTTGTACACCTGGTACAGGGGCGCGATGTGCTGGTGCGGTCAGACAACCAGACCACAGTAGCTTACATCAACCGACAAGGGGGAGTCCGCTCGCCAGCGCTTCGCCGTCTGGCGGTAACGCTGTGGCGATGGGCTAATGTCAATCTCCGGTCACTGACAGCGCGGCACATTGCCGGCCGTCTGAACGTCGGGGCGGACCTGATGTCTCGGGGCGGGCCTCACCCGGACGAGTGGAGCCTACATCCTCAGATAGTGACTCAGCTCTGGACCCGGTTCGGCAGAGCAGGGGTGGATCTCTTTGCTTCGAGAGAGAACGCGAAGTGTCCCCTCTGGTTCTCTCTGAAACAGCAAGACCAGCCTCCGCTGGGCGTGGATGCGTTCGCGCATGCCCCCTGGCCGCGGGCGCTGCTGTATGCTTTCCCGCCGATGGGGCTGATTTTACCATTGTTGGCCAGGGTGTGGTCAGAGGGTGCATCGGTAATACTGATAGCGCCGGACCGCCACTGGGCGAGATGGTAGGCAGAAGTGATGGCCATGACTACTGTAGAACCGTGGCACATCCCTCATTGGCCGAACGCTCTGTCCCAGGCGGAGGGCTCAATTTGCGCACCTCCGGTCTTGGGACGGCCGCTGGTGGCCTGGCTCTTGAACGGCGGAGATTGTCTGATAGGGGACTCTCTCCGGCCGTGATCTGTACAATTCAGAGCGCGCGCGCGGCTTCCACTGCCTTGGTTTACTCTGGCAAATGGGCTGCTTTTGCGCGTTGGTGTGAGGAAAGGGACTTCGCTCCCGAGTCATGCTCGGTCGAGGCGATTTTGGAATTCCTTCAGCACCTGATGGATCATGGTGGCGGTTTGGCAGCATCCACTATCAAGGTGTATGCGTGTGCTATTTCCGCATGCCATGAGGGGTTCGCCAAAACTACGGCGCCGTCTTCGCCCTGTGCGTAAGGCTGCGGCGCCGCCTTGAGATTTGCTCTTGGTTCTGGATGCGCTATGTAAAGCGCCGTTCGAACCAATGGAGCGGATATCTCTCAAGTGGCTATCGATTAAGACCGCGCTGCTCCTTGCTCTGACGTCGGGCAAGCGGGTCGGTGATCTGAGGGCGTTGACAGTTTTTCTCATCACGGGTGATGGGAGCAAAGCTGTGTTGCGCACGGATCCATCTTTCGTTCCGAAGGTTGTCCGGGGCGCCTATAGAGCACAGGATTTGGAGCTGGGAGCCTTCTATCCTCCACCTCATGCGAGCGAGGAAGAGGCCCGCCTGCATTTGTTGTGTCCTGTGCGTGCGTTGACGTGTTACGTCCAGCGCACGGCTGCGGTCCGCACCACCCCCCAGTTGTTGGTTTGCCACGGCCCAGGGAAGGTGAGTTCTCCGTTGTCGAAACAGCGTCTCTCCCATTGGATCTGTGAGGGCATCGCCCAGTCTTACGTGACTGCGGGTCGTCCTCTGCCTGGTGCTGTTCGGGCACACTCCACAAGGGGTGTGGCCACGTCAGTTGCCCTGTTCAATGGTGTGTCAGTGGAGGACATCTGTGCGGCGGCGACTTGGTCGTCCCCGTCTCCTTTTGTCCGTTATTACCTTTTATCCATGTCCTCTGTCTCTGTGGCGTCATCTGTGCTAAACACAGCCGCCGGTGCGAGCCAGCGTTAGACAGGATGTTTCATGTAGGTGTTCGGCTCGAGTCGCCGGGTCTTCTGTGAAAGAGTCAGAATGGACCACGGCAGGTCTCGCCGCTACTGGAGAACCGGTTCGAGCCGCGGGGTCTTTTCCTGCTAGGAAAGCAGACATGACTCACGCAGGTCTCACCGGTTCAGCTAAGGTAGGAGCAGGCCCGTCTAGTGACGTTCCGCTCCTGTTTATGAGTGAGGCTGGGACGGGCTTGTTACGGAGTAACCGCTTTGGTCCAGCTCTCGCCCCACGTACCTCTCCTTGCCCTTGGCTGTGATAGACTGAGTGTGGCGGGGTGGGGCCAGTGCTTGGGTCGGATGAACTGTTAGTATGGTCTCGCCTTGGAGCCCTGGCTTGTGTCCTGACTGGTTTTTCCCTTACTGGGGCCAGCAAGAGTGTATGGTGCGGTCGTGTAGCTCCGCTTATGCCAATAGGAGCTAGCCCTGTGGGGCGGAGCTCCACGAAATAGAACGATGGTTACGTATTGTAACCCTAGTTCTATGAGTGGAGCGGAGCCCCACAGGGAACAGACTTGCTGACCCCGCAGTCTGCTCGCTGAAAATTTCGGTTAGGAGCAGATGTGCAGGCGTAGCCCGCTTATACAGTGGTGCACCGGACTTGGTTGGACACAGGTGCGTGTATGTTTTTTTCTTCAGTCAATGTAGCTAGCTGGGATTCGCTAGCCAATAGGAGCTAGCCCTGTGGGGCTCCGCTCCACTCATAGAACTAGGGTTACAATACGTAACCATCGTTATCTGTAGGATATTGCCCTGGACCAGTTCTACGTTTTTCTGGAGCTCTGTAGCTGATCCGAGCGAGAACGCAGGCGGAATATTGCTCCCCGTCTAAAACGTCCTTTATGCTTCGGGCGACACTTCGCGTCATCTCTATGGCAACAATCAGCCGCACTCGTTTCATTTTGTTGCGCGTTTGTTGTAATTCTGAGAGAAGCGGCTTTCTGAGGGAAACAGTTTAATCTGAGGTAAAGAGGTTATTCAGAGAGCGGTTTTCATTGTGTTTTGTTTTCATTCTTTTCCGCAGTAGCCTGCTTGGGCATCTCTGTGAACGGGCAGGTGTGAATTGTATAGATGGGATATCTCCTCACAAGCTCGGAGAGCCGTTCCTCTACTCCTTCCATGACAGCCAAACGTCAAATGACAGACAAAACTAAAACAAGGCTGCGGAACAAGCATATCCATAGCAACGCACAATCCTTCTATCTAGCTATCCAATCACACTTGACTGACAATATGTGACAGAGTCAGCGACATTACAAAAATCTGTTGGTGCGCGTCAGCCCTCTGTGACACATTTTTTTCCACAAAAAAGTGTCGCCCATGACATCAAAAGTGTCAAGCGACGGTTTTAAAAGTGTTGCTCGACGAAACATACATTGGGCTTAACTGTGCCCCTCCCCAGGTGGCCCCCTACACCACCTGCCTGATCAACGGGATCTACTGGGACCCCCAGACACCGCGGCTGCTCCGCAGGCTGGACGCCCAGAAGCTGCTGAGACACGTCCAGCCCTCTGCTGCTGCCACCCAGGGCTGGCCAGAGCTGCCTCACAGGTCAGACACACACTCACACACACACGCACACACGTACACACACGCACACACACACGCTCACACGTACACACACACGCACACACACACGTACACACACACGCACACTCACACACACTCACACACACACACGCACACACACACACAGCTGAAGTGCATTAATGTTATTTCCCTTTTATCTAGACAGAGATTCACAGTCACAAATGCATGACATTCAAATATATAAAGGCAATGTATCCAAATGAAGATAAAAATGGTATTTGTATATAACTTACTATAAAACACTGCATTCCAATGTATTTGACAACTCAGTGATTGTCATTTAGTCATTTACTGAGTCATTTAGTCATTTACTGAGTCATTTAGTCATTTACTGAGTCATTTAGTCATTTACTGAGTCATTTAGTCATTTACTGAGTCATTTAGTCATTTACTGAGTCATCATGGTGCCGTATAGAGGAGTACAAATGTTGCTATTGGTAATATCGGCCTGCTCAACGGATGCAGATATTATTGTTTTATTAGAAACATGGCTTTCTAAGTCTGTTCCAGACAAAGATATCTGTATAAAAGGATATAATGTACATCGCTGCGATCGTCCCAGGAAAGGGTGCGGAATCGCTATGTATACAAAAAACTAATTTAATATTAGTGTCTTATCCGCAGTGTCCATCCCTAAGCAATTTGAACTGTTGGCCCTAAAACTAGATCTTGCTCACGGTTAATTTATTAATATTATTGGATGCTACAGGCCACCCTCTGCTTGTGCTGAAGCCCTATCCTCATTAGCTCATTACTTATCTACTTTTGGCTCAAATGAGCTACTGCTAGTGGGGGATTTAAATTGTGATTGGTTGACTTCAGCATCAGATAACCTTAAAGTCACACTGAAACGGACGTTTGAGATCATCTAACTTCCGTAGTTTGACGTATTTCCGACGCAAACAAGCTATGAGGGTGGGACATATGTTTAGAGGAATTTGATTGGAACATTGACAAGTGGACGGGTTTTAAGAACTTTAGACAGATTCGATAGAATGTTAGTGTTGATTGACGGGTGGATGTCGTGAGATTATTGGTCTAAAATCTAAGGTACCTGTTGTCGTCATTGCACGTGACCTACCGTTTTCCAGGAAGTAAGAAATTATATACTTTGATATAAGATTACAACAAAAGTAGAATTTTGTAAATTCTTTGGCATACATCGTTGAATAGGTGAACACTATGACCAATTATGTGAGCCAAAATGGGCCAGAATGCTTTTTTCATTTCAGTGCGACTTTAAATTGGTGTGTGACTCTTTTAGTTTGACGCAATTAGTCTAGGCGATAACGCACCTAAAAGCTAAATGTCCTGAGAACTCATCATTGCTTGACCTGATTTTAACAAATGCTCCACACAAATACTCTGATATAGGCACCTTTGCAAATGACCTGAGTGACCATTGTGTCATTGCAACTGTAAGGCAGGCTAAGCTCCCTAAAATCAAGCCCCGATTGTTTATCAAAAGAGACCTCAAACATTTTTGTGAACAAGCTTCACCAATAAGATTAAGTCTATTCCAATCAAAATGATAAAGATCATGAAAGATCTTTATCATTTTGATTGGAATAGACTTAATCTTATTGGTGAAGTGGAACTGGCCTGGAAATTATTTTACGATGGTTTCCAAAACATTGTGAATAAACATGCTCCTTTTCATAAATTGCGTGTAAAAGGTCGCAATAATCCATGGTTTTCTCCTGAGCTAAATGGTGAATGATGAACTTCAGAGATCCGAACCTCCCGGTCTACCGGACAGGCTTAAAAAACGTTTTTTTTTTTTTTTTAGCCTGCTATCTGGTTACTGGTGGGATTTTCATTACAGTACTGTACCCTACTGTGAATAAAAACAGAACTGTATGTAGACCTACATGTTGCCTGTAGGCTGTAGCCTACTGTCACGTTTCATTTATTTGTTACTCTAATGTCGAGCGCAAAACCCATACGAGTCTGCTGCGCGAGAGCTGCATTCCTTGGTAGCCAGAAAGCGCGTCAGCAACCTGAAGCAGCATCGAGTCATTTTTCGTTCCCAGTTAATGGACTTCAGGAACACAGACGTGTTGTGAGCATGTAGATTAGCCTACTAGACCTACTGTATTTGTTAAATAATAGCCTAGCCTATGTTAGCCTACATCGGTTGTTTTAGAGACTTTCTTTTAGGCTACAATAGCCTAAGACACGACAACTTGTCCGTCATTTCATTTATTTCTTTCTTGATTATCATTTGCTCTAATTGTTCTAATGTTGGGTTGTTTTTAGGCTATACCATGTTGTTCTGCGAATACATTAGCCTATCGATGCAGCGTACGCCTCATTTGAGAATAAAGTAGGCTACTGTATTTGATCAAAGCATGCACTCAAGTGGAAATTCGGTTATTTTATTGAAGTAAGTAAGTACGTTTTATTTATATAGCGCCTTTCACAGCACGAATGCACAAAGTGCTTTACAATACAAATAACACATAAAAAGGAAGAAAGAGCGTCATACAAAATGCAATACATACAAAATACAAGGCAATTACGACATTCAAAATACATTACAAGGCAGTTACAAAATACAGTACAAGGCAGTTACAGTTACCAGGGGAGGGGGGAGGGAATTACCATACAGGCAGCCAGCCTCGACAAGCAGCCATACAATCGGCGTGGCCAATAGCCTGACAGCACTGTACTGTAATGAGAGAGGGGGGGGGGGGGTGCGAAAGGAGGGGATGGAGTGCGGGAGGGCTGGGGAGGGGGTGGGTGCGTGTGATGTGATGTGGTTTGTGTGTGTGTGTTTCTGAGTCCGTGAGTTCAGTCCATGTGTGTGTGTGTGTGTGTATGCCTGAAGGCCTCTGGCTGAGGACTCGGACGGAATGTCTTAGCGATAACAGCAGGTTGCTATAGAGCCGTCCTCGATCAGCCTCAAGACCAAAAGTCAACAGGAGTCCATGGGGAGGGAAAGGGAGGAGGGGGGACGGTGCAGCGCCTCTTTAGCCTGTGAATCTTCAGGGGAGTTTGGGCGAAACGGCCTTGACGGCCGGGTGGGAGCCAAAGTAGATTAGATGTTTGGGTTAGGGAGAAGAACAACAGATCCAATGGTCATTCCTCTCTGTAACGCTTCTCTTTATCGAGCCTGGTCCTCAGCTCTGCCACGTCGCCTTGCATAGCCGTGAGTTTCTCCAACAGGGTATCATTCTTACGGTTCAGTTCAGAAATCACCACAGGTAGATTACTCACTGCTCTGCCCAGCTCCGTTAGCATGACGGGCAGCCTTTGGGCTAGAGTGGCTGCCGTCTCCCCAATCCTTCGATAGACCAGGGCAATGCTCAGTCCGAGGAGCAGATGTCCTGTTATCATTAAGGCAAATAGGTAAATGTCTTCAATGTCCTCTATGGAAAGGGGCGCAAGGCACAGAACCTGCCACTTGTCCCACGCGTCCCTGGAGTAGCCCGCGGCAAAGGTCCCGTCTGGGCACACAGGTTTCCCCGGTCCTGAGTTTCGTGTTGAAAAGATTTTTTCGATTGCGTTGAGAGACCAGCTTATCAATTCCATGTTTAGATTCGAAAATCCACAGAAAAAAGAAGAACTACAAAGTGTAAGGGGAGATAGAAACAAGAGCAGGAGCAAGCAACAAAAGCGTCTGCTCTGAACGAAAGCCGGAAGGAAGAGCCTACTCTATCTAGGCTACTGTAGGTCTATTATAGGCTAGGCTGTATGAGTTTAGTTGGCTATTTGATTGCAATTTTGATGCATTTTCACAAGTAATTAAGGGTATTTATTGGTCTATTATGAGTATATGAAACAAGTACCACTTATTGAATTTGATGCATTTTAACAGAAGTTTCAGTCATCCGGACATTTCAGAGATACGAACGACCTTCGGTCCCGTTGGGTTCGGATAAGTGGAGTCCTACTGTACTAAGAAAGTTGAAACAGCTGGATCCCAAGAAATCTGCAGGTCCTGATCAGCTTGAACCCCACTTTCTCAAATTGGCTGCAGATTTCATTGCTGAGCCTTTATCAGTTTTGTTTAATCTCAGTCTTCTTAATAGTGGGGTCCCACTTACGTGGAAGTCTGCCTTTGTTTTACCCCTGTTAAAAGGGGGGGATCCCTCAAAAGTGAACAACTATAGGCCAATCTCGAAGCTGTGCATTTTAGCAAAGGTCTTTGAAAGGCTTGTCAGCGATCAATTAAAAGATTTCCTTGAGAAAAATGGCATCTTATCGAGACACCAATTTGGCTTCAGAAAATAGCACAGCACGGTTTGCAGCCCTTAAGGTCTTAAATGACATCATGGAAGCACTGGACTTAAAGAAAGTGTGTGTAGCCTTATTTATAGATTTATCAAATGCATTTGACACTGTAGATCATAATATCCTGGTTGATACATTGCACAAAATTGGCCTATTTCTTGGTTCAGAAACTATCTAATGGATCGATCACAGTGTGTCCAAATGGCCGGGACCTCATCGACATTTTTAATTGTCCCGAAGGGGGTACCACAAGGTTCAGTGTTGGGGCCCATTTTGTTTTCAATCTACATAAATTATCTTTGTAATGATTTGTCTGATGCCCTGTATAATTTTTATGCCGACGACACGATTATTTATTGTTTTGCACCATGTGCTGTGCAAGCTTTTGCTCTTTTACAGTCTGCCTTTGATGTAGTTCAGTCTCGTCTGCAAAGGCTGAAGCTGGTTTTGAACATAGATAAGACGAAGGTCATGATGTTTTCTAGGGCTACTGTGTCGACACAAAATCTCCCTGTTTTAAGTTGCCAAGGAACAGCCATTGAGCTGGTTTCGTCTTAAGTATTTGGGCTTCCATGTCGATCAACACCTCACGTTCAAGTCCCATATTTCAAGTCTAGTCTCTAAACTTGAGGTAAAATTGGGCTTTTATTTTAGGAAAAGATCTTGTTTCTCCCGTAGAGCTAGGAAATATCTTGTGTCAGCAACTTTTCTGCCACTGCTTGATTAAGGTGACATACTGTACATGCACGCTTCAGCCACCTGTTTACGTTCTCTGGACACTGTGTATCACTGTGCTTTGCGGTTTGTCACTGGTTGTAAAAATCTGACCCATCATTGCACTTTGTATAAAAAAGCAGAATGGTCGTCTTTGATTGATAGGAGATACACTCATTGGTTGACTTTCATTTATAAAGCTCTCCTTGGTGTTGTCCCGTCCTATCTAGGAAACGACCTAATTAGGAATCAAGGACACTACATCTTACGATCATATGACTTCTTTACACTGACTGTCCCTCAAGTGTTCACAGAACTGGGGAAAAAGGCATTTCGCTATGCTGCTCCCTCTGCATGGAATTCCTTGCAAGCTGACTTAAAATTGCCTGAACTGATCCCATTTGACAGCTTTGTTGACTTTCTCAAGGATAAGGAACTTGAAGGCATTGGAGTTTGTCACTGCTTTTAAATCAGTTGTTATACTTCTAACTTGAGCTTATTTTATTTATTGTATGTATGCTATTTGTATTGTAACCTTTTGTATTGTAATTTGCTGCCTCTTGGCCAGGTCGCTTTTGAAAAAGAGATTCTTTATCTCAATAAGCTTACCTGGTGAATAAAGGTCTAATAAAAAAAATAAAAAATATATATATGAGGTCAAATGTCAAAGCTTATCTTGTTTACTTTTGTCGGTAGTCGCATTCCTTGTGATAAGTCCTGGTCTATTTCTCCCTGCCTCTCATCGCTAACCAGCAAATAAATTAATAAAATAATTGCATTTAACATTGAAAAAGCCTATGGTACTACTACTTGCCAGAACTCACAAATGCATCTCCTTACTAAAACAAGTGACTACGAGCATAATCTAGTGCTGAAGACAGTGCAAGAATACAAATATAAAATACAATAGGTGCTTAAGAGGGAGGATTGTTGTAGTACTACTTGAAGAGATGAGTTCACCCTAAGCGAAGCAAAGTCTGCCAACTGAGGGCCACCACCCGGGCTGGTGTTCAACTGCCACCAATACATCTGACGGAGAAAACCTGGCTGCTTGGGCAGCTAACAGCCTGGCCCTGTTATACGATACCAAGGGTACAGCTAGCTTTGTCTCAGGTTGCTGAAAAACTGGGACGAATCCTGACTTGGCATTCGCGAGCGTTGACATTGATAACCGGCTCCCTGATAGACTAATGGTAAATGGTAAATGGTAATGGACTGCACTTATATAACGCTTTTATCCAAAGCGCTTTACAATGGCCTCTCATTCACCCATTCACACACCAATGGCGGCAGCTGCCGTGCAAGGTGCTAACCTGCTCATTGGGAGCAATTTGGGGTTCAGTGTCTTGCCCAAGGACACTTCCACATGTGGACAGGAGGAGGCGGGATTCGAACCGCCGACCCTACAATCATTGGACTACCCGCTCTACCACTGAGCCACAGCCGCCCCTAATAGACGTGCTAGGAAAGTCAACCATCGCTGATAACCATGCCTAAACTCATGGACCTCGTCCTGAGCGAGCCGGTGAAATGATGGAACCTCCAAAAGTCCTACTGGAAACGCTACCACCTCCTTACCCATAGATCCACGATGTGCCTCCCACCACCCAACACCAACAACGTGGACGAGGTGTACCGGGAACTCTGCGGCATACTGGTGAAAGCAGCCAAAAAATCCATCCCAACCGGACGTCGCAATAGCTACAAACCGTGTTGGGATGCAGAGTGTGAGTCTCTACTGTGCCTTCCTCTGGGCCCCCCAGGAGCTGAGTCAGACAGACTTGCCTCAGCCCTGGCCTGCAGTCTAGACTCACCCGAAGGAGACAAGTGCTGGGAGGAGGCCATTAACTCTATTGACTTCTCACACTCCAGCTGCAAGGCATGGAGCATCCTTAACAACCTCACTGGTAGGTCTAGACACTGCCCGTCACTGCCCCCTCTCTGCAAGCAAAATCGCATCACAATCCGTGAAGTGGGACATACGAGGGCAAAGACCGCAAATCGTCACGTCTCGTGGCAAAAGAAGTGTCTGACCTCTGGAAGGCCACAACTCCTAGCGGCGGTAACATCTCAGAGTTCGATGCTGCCCTCCAGCATGTAAAGCCAGGGAAAGCTCCGGGGCCTGATTCTATCTGCCCGGAGCTTATATTCCATGCCACGCCTGCCTTGAAGTCCTGGTTAAGAGTATTCCTCTCTTCCTGCTTGCGCCAACTCAAGATCCCCAAAATCTGGAGAAGAGCCCTAGTTGTCGCGATCCCTAAGCCGAACAAGCCTGAAGGGGACCCCAAGAGTTACCGCCCCATCTCTCTGCTATGTATCCCCCTTCAAGATCCTCGAGCGTCTCATGAACCAATCATCGACCCGCTGCTCCCACAGGAGCAGGCCGGGTTCCGACACGGGAGATCGACCGTAGATCAAGTCACATTGATGACTCGACAACGAGGACAGCTTCTCGGTGTACCCCAGGGACGTGTCCTGGCCCCCCTTTATAACATCTACACGTACAACCTGCAGATCAGTCTCCAGGAAGTACCCCTACGCAGACGACCTTGCGCTGGTGAACTCAGCTGGAGACAGGCAGGCCGTGGAGGAGACCTTGAGCCAGGACATGCAGACACTAGCGACATACCTCCGGAAATGGAGATTGAAGCTCAGCGAGGCAAAGACTGTGTCGGCGGCCTTCCACCTTAACAACAAGGAAGCCAAACGTGAGCTCCGAGTGCTAGGGGTGTAACGGTACGAAAACATCACGGTTCGGTACGTACCTCGGTACGGACGTCTCGGTTCGGTTCGGTTCAGGAGCGGTGCGCCTGCACAACTCTGATTCCTTTTCTATTCTTTGAAAATGATCTTGAATCAATCTTTTTAATATAATTTTATTTACAAACAGCAATACCTTTCAGGCTGCATCACTGCCCCCCTCCCCCCAAAAAAACAAACAAATCCAACAGCAACATAACAAAACAAAAAAACAATCTTGACCAGTGGAATAGCCTACAATGCTGTGTCAAGTAACTTTGCTGTTTCTTTGTCTTTTAAGTGTTCCCCCCTCATTCATACCCCATTTACCCCACTTCACTCAACCTTCATATTTTTGGCCAGAAAAATGTCAACACTGTCAGCAGACAGGGAAGACCTGCTGGCAGTGATGATGTCCCCAGTAGTAGAAAATGAAATATAAACGAATAGCCTAAATAAAAATGTTTTTGAATCACACATGCTTGCGATGCGAGGAGGGCGCACACACGCCTGCGATGCGAGGAGACTTGTTTTCACAGTGACAGAAGCGATGGCAGAGAGAGTGAATGGTTCAAAGTGTGGCACTATTTCACAAGAGTCGATTAAGAAACAGCCCATTGTCACAACTGTGACAAATATTTTGCGTCAGTCTACTGAAAGGGATCTGCTCGAATGATCTGTCGGGTCGCTCGGCACATGACTGTACCGTTGGGTTCACTCGGCACATGTCTGTACCGTACCGAAAGCCCCGTACCGTAAGGTATGAATACATGTACCGTTACACCCCTACCGAGTGCACATCTATGAAGATAGTTGGTTAAAGATTAACATTCAAATGTTTAACCCTCTTGGCGCCAGTTTTTTTTTTTTTTAAACAATATTTTTACATCTAAATTTCAAAAGAGTATGGCTTCAGAGTGGTTAGAGATAGAGACTCACTGTAAATGAGACAAATGTTGAGAATGATCCAAAGTTTATGTTGGGTCTAAATTTATCCAACTAATTTGCATATTATGATGTCATAGGGTGGCGGCCAACTTGAATTATGCCATTTTTCAAGGAAATATGGGATATTTTGAATCAATTTGAACTTATTTCAACAAATTTCCCCACCTCTGTCCATTTGTTATGTTATCCAAATATCAAATGAACAAGAAAACAGTAAATGGTAAGCCAACAGTAGTAAACAAACTAATTACTAGGCCACATAGTAGCATCACTCACGTAAACAGAAGGCGTCTCTTAGCCGCAGAGGCCTGTGTACCTATCTATCCAGTGTACCTATCTATCCAAGTGACACTGTTTAGTTTTTCAGAGTGTGGTACCTCTCATTGCAAGGCACAGCACACAGAGCCACCCCACACTGGCCCTGCTGTCCCCTCTCAACATAGGCCTACTCATCATTGTTTACAAAATGCAGAAATTACGGGATGATTTCAAATCTGTTCCTAGATCACTTTGCCAAATCCAGGTGTAAAAGTTGGCCAAAACTGTGCCCAGTAGTCCTCAATCTCTGATTTCTCTACCAGCCCCATGGACAAATATCATCCAAAACTTGCTCACAATTGAACCTTATGGCAGCCATTTGGCGTTTTTCCAACGCAGTAATCTACTCAATTCTGCTGACTCGCTCTCTCAATAACTCTGCTCCGCTCAACCCACAACTGAATGAACAGTCATCGTGTGTATTTATAGTAAACGTGAGAGGACAAAAACATATCTGTAAATATACTGTGCTTACTCTAACTGTACAAAATCATTGTTGTGATTGGTCATAAATTGTGCGCGCGTGATTCATTTGCAGGCTGCTCTTCCTCCGAGCGGCCACGGTGTCTGAGCTGGAAATATGACGCTATCTAGTCAGACTGGCCGAGTGTCATGGAGAGAGACTTACCCTCAGCTCTGGGGAAATCTGTTGTAACGTGAACCACGGAATGCGCAGGGCTTTGTCATCTCAATCATTCCCAAATGACCAGGAAAAGTCGCTAGATTTGTCGAGATTATTTTGTTGTACGTGGGATGTCTTATTTGTACAAACACGACGCACAAACTCAACTTTAGATGGTAGGCTATCTTGCAATCGAACTCTCCATCCTGGTATTTTCGAGTAGTTGTAGATCCCCATCCACAGGGATAGACAAAGTAGGCTACTGCACCAGGCAAAACAACCTATCCCCATAGTTTACAACTTTGTGGTTGTACGTAAATACGGAAGTCGGCTACACAAATGGATAAACCGAAGCTTGCCAGACAGCGCAATTTGTCTACTTTTACAGGTAAAAAAACGCTTGTCTCTAGGTCAAACTATTTCAGAAATATGCCGTCCTAAAGAACATATGGTATTGAGGAGCGCTAGCGCGCCCCGTGTATAAAATAGGGAACTCGTAATGAGATTTTCTCAAATATATTGCATTGGAAGATGGTGTCATACTGAATCGAGAGCAGTTATACATGTCTGCCATCTAGTGGTGGCGGGAAAATCGAGGTTTCAGCGTGTAAATATCATAAAATCACTGTTTTACTCAGTAACGCAGCTTGTCGCAGAAATGCGACTTTGGCGCCAAGAGGGTTAAGATAGAAATGATAGCAGGGAAACCGGTCTGTAGTTTTTGACTTCAGAGGGGTCGAGAGATGGTTTCTTCAGGAGGGGGGAGACTCTGGCAGTCTTGAAAGCAAAGGGGGGAAAAGCATCCTGATACAAGAGATGTGTTGATGAGGTGGGTTAGGAAGGGAAGGAGTTACGGTGCAACAGACTGAAGGAGAGTCGAGGAAACAGGGTCTAGGGAGCATGTGGTGGGGCGGTTAGATGTTACAAGGTTGAGGACCTCGTTGGGGTAGAGGGGGAGAAAAGTGGGATAAGGTGGGATGTGAAGAGGAGAGGGGAGTGGAGAGGGAAGAGATGGTGGGGGTGGTGCGGTGAGGTTGGTGCACCGTGTTGACCGGGAATGGGAGAAATAGTCATACAGAAAGAATCTTACATATATTACACAGACCTGTCTGGCTAGCTCAATACTGTTGTAAACATGAACCATATGAGAGCCGGCCCAGAGCCTGTCCCTTTCACTGGATGATGTTGGATAGTATACAACAATTGTCACACATACTAAACAATTTTATGTTCTAAATAGTATGTAGAATGTTAGTATGCAGTATATACTATGTAGTATGGCAGAGCCAGCACATTAGCCTGCCTTAGCTGCATTTGAACATTATTTTGTCTGGACTAAATGAAAAGCTCATTTAGATAATACACTTTGTCGTTTTTGTAATAAAAACCTCTGTGAAGTGAGAGTTATGTGGAAGAAAATCCTGGAAAATCGTTCCTTGTGTGCTAGATATGCTACCGACAACTCGCTATAGTGCAGGACTCGTTAGCAATACTTGAAAAGTGGAAATCTGTGGTCAGTGACATCAGAGGCCAAATCAGCCTCTCCGTACAGCCCACTATCCGCATGGTCCAATCAGCATCTGGTTGATTAGTGGTGTCCACAAATAGCTTGTTCCCAGAAGTTCTTGCCATAGGGAGAGCTTGTTTGTCCCTGCCTGGGTACTCAGAATATTTATTGCCAACTACCATACATTCCCAAAATCTTCACACATATCCCAAATTCCCAAACATGGAATTTTCCATCGTGAAAATGTAGTCGGTCTCTCCCCATTCTCTCTCTTACTGTTGGTCTTGTCTTTGTTCTCTCCCTGTTCCAGGCTGCTGGCAATCTGTGATATCTCTGCTGATGCAGGGGGGTCTATTGAGTTCATGACAGAGTGCACCAGCATCGATAAGCCTTTCTGTATGTATGATGCCGACCAGCACATTGACCATGACAGGTACAAACACACACACGCTGCCTCTATAGACCACTCCCCCTAACACATGACAGGTACAAACACACACAAGCAGCCCGTAAAGATCTGGGAAATGCAGCTCAATCAAGCAACTGCAACTGATAGCCTTCCATCTTATTAAGATGAGCAATAACAACGACTATCAGAGGTTTTCTTGACCATCATCTTCCCAGGCTTCAATTGATTTAAAGGGTGTGCCATTTTGGACTATTTCTGCCCTATTTCTGATATGTCTAACATTCATCTGAAACATAGAGACCATAATTTCATTGATTGCTCAAATATTGAGCTAGATCGAGATTTTCGTCCGTCTCAAATGTCTTTACAATGGAAGTGGCCAGGGCATGTTAATACGCGTTGAAAAACTCAATAAAAACTAGCAGGAAGCTCAGTGTGTAATCTTACCGATCTCAGTATGCTGTACTGTGAAATGTATCACACGCCGTTGTATTAAGCATGAGCATTGAGCATATGAGCGTTGCTCCAGCCTCGTTTTCACCGCTCCCGCGGAGGGGTTCAGGGGTGGGGGGAAACCGAGGCTGGAGCAGTGCTCATATCCAAGCCTTGCCATGCACGTGAACTAGTGCTGTCGCGGTTACCGCAATATTGCATGACCGCGGTACTGTGAAAAAAATCGCGCTACACCCCAGACAACCGCATCAACCGCCGTAACTAACGTTTTTTTCATTTTGTTCTTATGTTTCATGAGGCTTTTCCCATTAGGGCTGTTAAATAAATATCAGGTATGGACTTGCTTTTTGCTTTTCCTCACTTAGCCTACCCTAAACAAACACACCATTCCGACATGCTGTGTCTTCAGGATTAGGCTACACAAAGCATTTATTTCCATTTGTAAATCAATTTCTGAAGCACACTGAAGAAGGCCAGATGGCCGAAAACGTTTTGTGCCAATAAAATACTTTTCGAAAATACATTTCTTTGTGTGCGGTCCCCGTCTATCTATATCCTGATTGCAATTCTCGGGACTACAGGCACGCACCAGTCTGAGCGCAACTGCATATTATACTATTCGAAGCAAGTATTTACAATTAGGCCTAACACTTGTTAGTAGGCTGTGTAGATAAGTGACAAAATAAATGGGACACACAGTTTTTTTGCCCAATAAATGCAATTTGAGGTATGTTGAGGTATTTATGATTCCGTGCATTCTGAACAGATTCATTCAGTTCAGTTCATAACGTCTTTCAGAAGTCTGATTGTTAATTCCTTTTGTCAATTATATATATTTTTTTTATCACCAGTGAATCAAAGGTTAGCCTACTATTTGAAATGTAAGGGTTTTCGCATGCCTACTGTAGCCTATGGCATCGGCAAGTAGGCCTACTACACTTTGTGAGTGGAAGGCTGTATGTAAGAAGATCTAGCATGTAGCGTAGTTCTGTCATCCAAACAACTCGGAATGAATGAGTTACTTATAAACAGCCAATTTAGAAAGAAAATGTCAGGTTTTTATCGGGCTTGGGCCCATAAATGTGGTAAATGGGACGGGCTTATGGGCTCGGATAGGGCCGGGCCTGCTTTTTTCGTTTGATAAAAATGTATTGAAACGGATAACAGGTAGGCTACAGTACACAGTACACACACTATAAAAATCTCATTTATAAAGCACAGGGGGGAAGAAAAAAAATAGCGCAATAATACTGCATACCGCGGTTGACAGCCACCCTTTTGTACCGCTAGGGACATTTCTTGACCGCGACAGCCCTAACGTGAACACAACGGATTGTGATACATTTCACAGGACAATATACTGAGACCGGTAAGATTACACACTGAGCTTCCTTCTAGTTTTTATTGAGTTTTTCAATGCATATGTATTATCTGAAATCAACTCTCCTTGTGGTTTAAGTCATGTCGGTGTGTTTTTGGCTCCTAGTGTGGAGGGCACGGGGATCCTCATGTGCTCTATTGACAACCTGCCTGCTCAGCTGCCTGTAGAAGCCACAGAGTATTTTGGAGACCGCCTCTTCCCTTACATTTGGGAGATGGTAAGACATGGTGCACGGGTAAGGTGCACACAGCTTACACATTCTTTCTCCCTGCTTCATCCATTATTGTACATGTTGAGAACTGCTTCTGGTTTAGTTTGCTTTGGGAGAGTAACACAGCCTTTTGAGCACACAGCAATTTTCTGAGGCTAGCTTTGCCACTCTGGCCTTGTACAGTACTACCATCTTTAGTATCGGAAACATCTTAATACAAACGTTTTTGCTACCCTCGGGTGTTGCACATACTGTAATGAACAATAGAGAAAACCAAAGAACATCATCCATTGGCACTGTATGGTGTTGCCATTGGTTTTCAAAACACAAAACAGTGGGTATGAGTCAATACTGTGGATGCAGGTGATGAATGCTTGAAGAGGGGATCCTGTCCTCCCTGGGGTGATGAGCAGCCCTAACTGCCACTGAAAAGCCCAAACATGTCCCCCGGATCTGGGGGGAATTCCCCTTTGGTCTAGTGGTGTGAAGGTCTGTGGCTTGATCGCCATCGCTAACCAGTTACAATGGATTTGTTTTTTAATTCTGCTTGTGGTCTTCAGCTCACATCGGATGCCACAAGGCCCCTAGAAGAGGAGGACTTCAGCCCCCAAGTCAGAGACGTAAGTGGTAGATCCATGTCTGTGTTGAGCGCAGATCATCAGGACTTTGATATGCAGTAAAGTAGGTGGGAGATTATGAAGCATATTACTGTCAGAATTTGATACTACTTCACGATCATGATATTACACTATTTTCTCTGTTATTTATGGACCACAGCTGTGAATCATTTTTGCAAAATGGCCTCACATTCAAGTCTGGTATGAAAAAGATCTGAGTGGGTTTTAGCAGTTTGGATGATGGTGGTAATGCATTAAGGTACACAACAATAATAACCACATTCTGTTAATCTGTCTTTAATTGAAGGCCGTCATTACTTCAAACGGGAAACTCACCCCAAAGTTTGAATACATTGAGAAACTTCGTGAAAAAAGGTAAGATTTCACATTGTGATTAGTTGAGAATGGCATTCTTGTTGTATTTTACAGTACTGCTCCAAATGTCATGTACTGTATGCTTTATTAATGTTGTGACAATTACAGTACATTGTTTTGTACTTGATATATTTGTGTTACATGTTGCAGGTTAAAAAGGCATGAAGCATATAGATAGTTTAGTTATAGGAAATGCCATGAAATTACTTTGACAAATATGCCTGTGGCATCATTGAGTCAATGCAACCAATCTAAGGCAGCATCTCTAAAGATCACGTGACAGGTAAACCTCATTTCCACATAGTGTAGTTGTGTATTTTCTCCTTGATTTCATTATTTGGTGACTATCTTGTGAACGCTGCAAGTAGTTTATTATGTAGTGACTAGCTTGTGAACGCTGGGTGATATTGGCTAGAATGCATTAGGGATTTAAAATAAAGGTCACAGAAAACAATTAAACTTTTTTTTTTACTCACTTGGCATTGGTATGATATACTGTGTATTGAAGTATATCTGATATACTGAATAATATTTGGAGAGCCGGTGCATTGTAACGGTTTTGACTTTTGACTTGGGTTTCCGGTGTGCCAGTCAGGGCTAGGCCTAACAATTTTAGTTAGTGTGGGTTTTTGTTAGTCAGTCATTTTTTGTGTCTTGGTCCAACCTTTACAAAGCGCTGCATGTATCAGAACATGAACCCTTTTTTTGTCATACCAATGTGAATGGAATTTATGTAATAGTATAGCACTTTACACAACAGAAGTTGTGTTGCAATTCAGGTCAGGTGTATTTCAAGTGTTGCAATTCAGATCAGGTGTATTTCAAAGCGTTTCAAAATTAAACAAAAGACACTCAAAAAACAACTCAAATATTCAACCAGCAGTAACTTCGGTTCATCCAGTTCACATAACCAAATAGCTCAGTCTATTCAAATGCACCAGTTCAATAGATAGTCCAATAGTTAGTCCAATAATTCACAATCGACTCAGTCCAACAGTTCATTCGAATCCAAAACAGTTCACTCTTCAAACCCGCTCCAAAGCAAAGAACGCAAGACTTAGTTTGTCCACCGTCTGTCAGTCAGGTAGGCTAGTCGAGTTGGGTTGGTCCGCGCTGCGCTATATTAGTGGAATATAATAAATTATATTCCACTAAAACAAGGCATGAAGATCCCAGTGGTTATTGTATCCAAAACGTAGCATCCAGCCAGAGATGGCTATTCACAGCGCTAGTAACTTTACCGGGACATAGAGCGGGATGCGAATATTCCTCTTCATTACATTACATTACATTACAGTCATTTAGCAAACGCTTTTATCCAAAGCGACTAACAATAATTGCATTTAACGTAGGAAGAGCCAATGTACTACTACTTGCCAGAACTCACAAGTGCATCTTCTTTCTAAAACAAGTGACTAAGAGCATAATCTAGTGCTGAAGGCAAAGTGCAAGAATAGCAATATAAAGTACAGTGCAATATAATATAATCCAATAAGTGCTTAGGCGGGAGGATTGTTGTAGTACTTCTTGAAGTGATGAGTTTTGAGCCTGCGACGAAAGATGGGCAGCGACAGAGCCGTGACCGTGTCGATCGACCGCAGGAGCCTCGGAGTGACGGGGCAACCAGTCGCCCTGAGGTAGCAGAGCGTAGTGGTCGGGAGGGGGTGTAGGGTTTGACCATGGCCTGGAGGTAGGAGGGGGCTGTTCCTTTCATTGCCCTGTAGGTTAGCGCCAGAGTTTTAAACTGGATGCGAGCCGCTACAGGGAGCCAGTGTAGGGAACGGAGGAGGGAAGTTGTGTGGGAGAATTTGGGGTGGTTGAACACCAGGCGAGCAGCAGCTTTCTGGACAAGTTCCAGAGGTTTAATGGCTGACGCCGGCGCCCCAGCGAGGAGGGAGTTGCAGTAGTCCAGGCGGGAGATGACCAGGGCCTGGATGAGTACCTGTGCCGTTTCATTAGTGAGGAAAGGGCGAATCCTCCTGATGTTGTAGAGCATGAATCTGCAGGAACGTGTGACGGATGTGACATGTGCGGAAAACGACAGTTGGTCATCCAGGGTCACACCCAGATTCCTCGCAGTCTGAGTCGGGGTCACCACTGTGTCTTCAATGGTGATGGCCAGGTCCTGGTGCGGGCAGCCCTTCCCCGGGAGGAACAGCAGCTCAGTCTTGTCCAGATTGAGCTTGAGGTGATGTGTCGTCATCCACTCCGAGATGTCAGCCAAGCACCCAGCTATGCGTGTCTCCACTTGTGTATCAGAAGGGGGAAATGACAGGACCAGTTGGGTGTCATCGGCATAGCAGTGATAGGAGAAGCCATGCAAGCGAATGACAGAGCCCAGAGATGTAGTGTAGAGGGAAAACAGGAGAGGACCCAGGACAGACCCTTGTGGAACCCCCGTAGTCAGACAACGCGGTTCCGACGTCAACCCTCTCCATGTCACCTGGTAGGAGCGGCCCGTCAGGTAGGATGCAAACAGGGAGTGTGCAGAGCCAGCGATGCCTTTCTCCTCGAGGGTGGAGAGGAGGATCTGGTGGTCTACGGTATCAAATACTGCTGACAGGTCTAGGAGTATCAGGACAGAGGAGAGAGAGTTCGCTCTCGCGGCATGGAGTGACTCCGTTACTGCAAGGAAGGCGGTCTCTGTCGAGTGGACAGCCTTGAACCCGGATTGGTGGGGATCTAGGAGGTCGTTCTGGTGGAGGTACGAAGACAGTTGGTTAAAGAAAGCATGTTCAAGTGTTTTGGATAGAAAGGATAGAAGGGAAACCGGTCTGTAGTTTTTGACATCAGAGGGGTCGAGAGATGGTTTCTTTAGGAGGGGGGTGACTCTGGCAGTCTTGAAAGCAGAGGGGGGAAAAGCATCCTGATACAAGAGATGTGTTGATGAGGTGGGTTAGGAAGGGAAGGAGTTTGGGTGCAACAGACTGAAGGAGAGTCGAGGGAACAGGGTCTAGGGAGCACGTGGTGGGGCGGTTAGATGTTACAAGGTTGAGGGCCTCGTTGGGGGAGAGGGGAGAAAAGTGGGATAAGGTGGGGCGTGGAGAGGAGGGGGGGAGCAGGGAGGGGAGAGAGGGTGGGGGGGTGAGTTTCGTGCATGGAGCGTTGACCGGGGGAGGGGGGAAAGAGGATCTGATATCGTTAACTTTCTTGTCAAAGAAGTTGGCGAAATCATCAGGGAGAAGGGAGGAGTTGGGAGTAGGAGGTGGGGCCTGAGTAGTGAAGAGAAGATTTCAAAGAGTCTTTTAGGATTGGAAGCAGAGGTTAGGATTTTAGAGCGGAAGAAAGCAGCTTTAGCAGCAGACAGAGAGGAGGAGAATGTGGAAAGAAGAGATCAGCTATTCTCATGCTCCGTCTATCAGCACGCACTGAGTCCGACAGCCATGGGGCAGGTGGGGTTGGGCGTGCAGGCCTGGAGGTGAGGGGACAGAGATTGTCCAGAGAAGAGGAAAGAGTAGAGAGGAGAAGATCAGTGGCAGTATCAGAGGGTAGGAGAGAGAAGGATTCAGGGGCGGGGAGGGCAGAGGTGATGGAAGTGGAAAGATCAGTAGGAGAGAGCGAGCGGAGATGGCTACGGGCGGTAACCATGTGGGTAGGAGGAGTTACGGGGAAGAGGGGATGGAAAGGGAGTAGGACATGAAATAGTGGTCAGAGAGATGGAGGGGAGTGACGGACAGGTTAGAGGTGGAACAGTGTCTAGTGAAGATGAGATCCAGCTGGTTGCCGGCTTTGTGAGTAGGAGGAGAAGAAGAGAGGTGAAGATCGAAGGAGGAGAGGAAAGAGAGAAGAGGTTCCAATTTCTCACTCTGGATGTTGAAGTCCCCGAGAAGGATGAGTGCGGACCCATCATCAGGGAAGTGCGAACTCACCTCACAGCTCTGGGAGTGTGGGAGAAAGAGTACCCATCTGACAGGGCTGCAGGTGTGGCAGTGTTCTCTGGTGTGATCCATGTCTCGGTGAGAGCAAGGAAGAACCATGACTTTGGTTTTACTGTCATTAAAACATAGAAAGTTTAAAGCTAACCATGCTTTGACATCTTCCAGGCATGCCAGGGTTGGTCAGGGTTGTTTTGTTTCAAGGGCAGGTAGATTTGACAATCATCTGCATAACAGTGGATGGAGACTCCATGTTTCCTGAAAATAGATCCTAGGGGGAGTAGATACAACATAAATAAAATTGGTCCAAGAATTGAGCCCTGGGGCACCCCGCAAGGGAGAAATGCAGTGGCGGATACGGCGTCGCCCAGGCTAACACAAAAGCTTCTCTCTGACAGGTATGACCTGAAAAACTCCAGAGCTGACCTTTGATGCCAACCCAGTGCTCCAGGCGGGAGAGCAGAATATTGAGATCCACTGTGTCGAAAGCAGCAGTAAGATCCAACAGTACAAGAAAAAGAGTCACCAGAGTCCGTAGCCAGAAATATATCATTAAAAATCCTTAGGAGTGCAGTCTCGGTACTGTGCAGCGCTTTATAACCAGACTGGAACACTTCCAAAATACCATGTGTGTTCAGAAACGACATCAGTGAAGGAGTACAATTTTCTCCAGAACTTTGGAAAGAAACGGGAGATTGGCCTGAAATTGGAAAGGACAGAGGCATCCAACTTGGAGGGGCGTGATTGGAAGGCATGGCCACCACGATCTGAACCCGAGTGGTGTTTTGTTGTTGGACTTCTTTGCTAGTAACGGAACCGAGGCTAAATGATTCCCAAATGGGCGAAAATTAACATTGAGCGAATACCGCCGTGGCAGAATCGAGTCCCCAGTGTCAATGGGGCCTACATTTGGGAATCACCACTTCGGAACCCTGACACCTCAGACTTAAATTTTGACGTTTGGGAATCCTGGGTGTGCCCTTGCTCCGAGTCCACCGGGGGGCGCCTCTGCACCCCGTTTCTGACTTTGGGCTTGGCGCTTGGGGGTGAAGTGGCCTGGTTGGAGGGTGCTGACAGATGGGATCCATTTGCCATTTGGGAATCCTTTAAAGTCCCAGTTAACCAAAATCAGAGATTTGCTTGAAAACACATTCTATGTGTTAGTGATGCATTGCTGATAACATGTAAAAATGGGATGAACCATGTGTAGTACTGAATTGTGAAGTTAGACCAGTTTTGTGTTTTTGACCAGTTTTGATTTCTGGATTTTCTGGGCGGTCTTAAAACGGTACCGGATGACGTAGAGCGGTGTTCTTAGCATATCCCCGCCCTAACACTATATAAAGCTAGAACGGATTTGAATCTTCGGTTCTCCTGCTCAATCTTGAGTCTAGAATTAGCTAGTTTTAACCAACAGTCTAGAATTAGCTAGTTTTTCTTAGTTAGCAATGCCTATGCATAAAACTAAACGAAAATGCATCCTTCCTGGATGCCAGCAGGAATGGGATGATAAGGTCTCCTTCTTTCACTCCCGAGTAAAGCTGAAATGAGAAGCAAATGGTTAGCATTTTTGAAGAGCCATGGTGTTACAGAGTCTGTCACCGCTAGCGCCGGCCTCTGCAGCAAACATTTCACTCCCGAAAGCTTCTGCAATTATAATATGAGGCTTTTGGGTTTCACGGACTCACGACTGGTCCTGGTGAATTCGGCGGAGCCAACCATCTCTCTCCCCGGCCTCCATTCTCCTCCTGTCGCATCAACCTTTGGTGCCGACACCGTTGCCTTGTGTGCTTATAGCTAATTAACGTTATAACGTTAGCTAGGTAACGTAAGCAATAGGAAAATACACTGCTACGTTAATCTACAAAATGTGTCTTGACATTTATGTGGTAATGTCAGCTATGATGAATTATATGTAATCTTAGGAGGAATTATAGCTAACATTAGCTATGTAGCTTGTTGCAGATGGGAGTGTGTATATAACCTTAGTCTAGCTAACATAGCTAGCAGCACCGACCAGGCGACCACCCACCAAATAATGTTACGGATTATATATTATGACTATAAGCGTTAACTATACAGAAACTGCCTGCCATATTTGTGGCACCTGATGTGCGTATGGGTTCACCGGTAATGGTTACAATATATTTCTCCAGCGGGAGACCGGGAGGCGGGAGCGAGGGGGATGGTTAGGTAGACCAGGTAGACCAGGTAGACCAGGTAGACCAGCTGCAGCTGGAGAAAGACGCACCCTCTCCCAGTGAAGCGGTGCTCGGCGGCTACTGGCTGAACATCCCAGTTGTGTTGGATATGTTGCGGGAAAGTTGAAGCCGAGTGCTCGTTATTCTCACACATAACATTGCCAACGAGAGTGGATGAGTCTGTCCCGATTATCAACTCCGGTAGTGTACGCTTCTTCGCGCTATCAGCGCTGTTCAAGCCAGTGACTAAAAGGTACATTTTAAACAACTTTTTCCATTGATCCCAAGGGACGACAGGATCGCCTGGGAGGGATAGGAATGGGTCCGGAGGTGGCAGGGAGAAAATAGGGACAGACTCATACATTCCTCGTTGCCTGTTTTTGTATTTTGCATCTAAGGGCAGTAACACTGGCACGTTGGTATAGAGTAATACAGTTTTACCTGTGTTGTTTGTCAGGAGGTAGGTTAGGAGGAAGCATCTGTGCGTTTGACTCATTAGACAAGTGTAATTTAAACTCCTCTCTGTTTTCACAAAGCTGTGCCTTCCTACCACAAAAGAGACGGCGTGCCAGTGTGACAATATGCAGACCAGAGAACGGTACTATTTGACAGGTTCTTCCCTCCACACCCCCTCCCTACGCAATTGGGTGTGGCTTCGGTGCCTTCAGCAGACACGCCCCCACGGTCTCAGACCAGAGAATGCTGCTGATTTTTAACCGATTTTGAAGCCTTATTTTATATACTTAGCGACATTTTTAATCACTCAGATTTGGCTGGGTGGTTAATGACATGTTTTCCTGTGGTGTGTGAAGCTCATAACAAAAATGTGAACTGGGTTAACCTGGACTTTAACCTTTTCCTTGTAATTTCTATGTACAAATGGGGATCGTTTCAATTCAATTCCAACTTCTGCCATTTGGGAATCATTATGCTAAAAGGCTTGCCAATACGATTATTGATCCAGTTGATCATCCAAATGGGAATCTCTGCCATTTGGGGCTCCGAAGGTGCTGCCAGATAGGAATCTTTTGCCATTAGGGAATCCTTAATTTCTATGTACAAACTGGGATCGTTTCAATTCAATTCCAACTTCTGCCATTTGGGAATCATTATGCCAAAAGGGTTGCTGATATGATTATTGATCCTATTGATCGTCCAAATGAGAATCTGACATTTGGGGCTCCGAAGGTGCTGCCAGATAGGAATATTTTGCCATTTGGGAATCATTAATTTCTATGTACAAACGGGGATCGATTCAATTCAATTCCAACTTCTGCCATTTGGGAATCATTATGCAAAAAGGGTTGCTGATATGATTATTGATCCTATTGATCGTCCAAATGGGAATCTCTGAAATTTGGGGCTCTTTGATGCCAAATGGTTCTGTTAAGTCCTGGCATGGGTCTCTGGGTTCGAATCCGTCCAAATAGGAATCTTTCTGCCATTTGGGGCCCTTTTCATGTTGATGCCCAAATGTCAAAAGAGTCCCAAATGGACGAGTCCCAATTGTCAAAAGAGTCCCAAATGACATGGGAAGATTCCCAAATGTCAAAAGAGTCCCAAATGGACGAGTCCCATGTGTCAAAAGAGTCCCTGATGGACGAGTCCCAAATGTCAAAAGAGTCCCAAACGGACAAGTCCCATGTGTTCATGACCTTGCAACCACTTGTATGTTAAAGTGGACATTACAAACAACATGTGATCCGGTTTTTGTGCACATTGGTCAATGGTAAGACCTTCAAAATGAGTTCCAAAGTTTGAATTTTCGTCCAGGATTCCTTCTTTCATGGATAAATTACCCTTAATATTAGAGCTAGACATTGGCAACCACTTCTAGTTTAAAGTGGACTTTGTGATTATGAGTGACCTGATTTTTGCACTTTGGTCAATGGTAAGACCCCAAAAATTCACAATGTAGGCCGCTTCCCATACATTCTGACAGTGTGACCCCTGACCACAAGGATGACCACAAGGCCCCCTACGGCTCTAGGAACCCCATATTTCACAAGCATAGCAGGGACAGTGTCTACTATCTTAATGTGAAAGAATAAACTGCCAAAGTCCTTCAGAAAAAAAGTTTGCCTTGTTGGAGAAACCGAGGTCTATATCATCATCATAGCCCCTGACACCATCTGTACATCTTGATCAGATTGAAGCAACTTTTTTTCTGAACATGCAATCGTGCTGATTTTTTTATATGTTGTTACCACACTCAAATGGAACATGTATTCATTCATTCATAAAATAAAAGATCGATTTTGGGATTCATGAATCGATTCTCGATTAATCGAGAATTCTATACACAATACCCCATAATGACAATATCTCTTCACTTCATTCTTACATGTTCTGGCAGGTTTACTGCCCAGTGGCCGAGCAGTAAAAGGGATAGGGGAGTGGTTGAATGTGACACATGGCAGTTATCTTTAGGGATGCACCGATTGTAAAATTCTGGTCCGATGCCGATGTTTAAAATAACAATCCGGCCGATGCCGTTGTTTATTTTATTTTAATTCCCCCCTTTTGTGCCCCGGAAACAAAGAAATTAATGTTTGGTTTCAAAACAACATTTTTCACAGTTGCATAATAGGTAGGCTCTTTATCTAGGTGTGAACTATTTCTGGCATCATATTTTAAGATTAGTCTATACATTTTTGTGCAAAGCAAAACAACGTATTCACAGTGTAGCTGGAATGAAAACGGCATGAAGGTATGATTTATCATACCATGAAAGCAAACTACATATGCGTTTGCGGCATTACGTCACAGATCTTCTCCAAATCTGCAGCTGGGTAGGCTACGTTTTGCAACAAAAAAAGCTGTAATTGTTGCGACATAACATTGGCCACTGCCATCGGTGAATGTCATTTTATTTGCCGATGGGCCGATGGCAGTCAAAAAGGCCAACATCGGCCGATGCCAATGTTCGGCTGATGCATCGGTGCATCCCTAGTTATCTTTAGGTAAAATCTAAGTGAATATGTCCATAAGTCAGTTAATGAATTTTCGTCCAGGGTTCCCGCCCCGATGAAGATGTTGTTTTTTATTTTAGAGAACAATGGCTCTTCGTTACAATGAAGTCAAGATGAAATAATCAAATTATCTCACATTTACAGCTGCAAAGCTCTGTGCAATTCCACTGTGCCTTCTTGCAACTACACCTTGCACCGCACCCGCTCCAGCTTTTGCAGCTGCACTTCACCAGTTAGCTGCAGGCTTTTGAAGCCATGGGGAGAGTGCTCCACACAGGAAGCCAGATCTGGTTCTCTCCATCCAAAGTCCATCCCCATCCTTCTGGACTGGGTGTCGGCTGCTGGGCCAGGTCAGACGTCGCCCAGAACCCAGACTGTTAGGCAACTCGCTTCACGTGCTGCACCAGTGACTCTTGCATTGGTGAAATGTGTTCCATTGTTTTGTTCTTCTGGCAGAACAACTCTCGCTGTGCTTCACCAACACATTCCAAATCACTTGTCTCATCATAAAGGATGACGCTCCAGAAGTTGGAAATGTTGGACATCTATGGTCAGAGGAGTGTATGGATTTGCTGCCATGTTGTTGAAGGCCTGGGTAACCTCAGGGTAGGACTTCCAAGCCACCCATGCTGACTTTTTCCCCTTCCCACAGTAAATGGTAAATGGACTGCACTTATATAGCACTTTTCCACCTTAGCGGCACTCAAAGTGCTTTACAATGGCCTCTCATTCACCCATTCACACCCAAATTCACACACCAATGGCGGCAGCTGACATGCAAGGTGCTAACCTGCTCATTGGGAGCAATTTGTAGTTAGGCGTCTTGCTCAAGGACACTTCGACGTAGACAGTCAGGGCTGGGATTCGAACCGCTGACCCTTCGATCATTGAACGACCCGCTCTACCAACTGAGCTACAGCCGCTACAGCAGCTGCTACAGCAGCTGCCCCCTGAGCTACAGAATGCTGAGGTTGTGTAACAGCCTGTGTAACAGTGGAATATGGGAAGCGCTGTAGACTTGTCTTTGTCCAGAGCATGGTATTATATGACAATACATATAGCTCTTGCCAGTGTCAAAAGCAACCCAGATGTCTGCAGCTGGATATTTGTTGAGCAGGGCATGGAACTTGCCGATGAGTATAATTAACACAGTCCGCACTGTGGAATCAGTGGGCAGAGATCAGTACAACCAACAGACAGTCAGATCAGGAACCGCGCACACCAAAAATAACTCACTGCCTCTCTTCAGATGCCCAACTCCCAAGATCAAGCAGGCAAGGCAGATTGCAATGTTGAAAGATGATGTGGCCCTCCTCCCGATTATATATAGCCACACAACACAGAGAGGGGGACATGAGCACCCGAGATATTGGCACCTATAGATTTTACATGGTCGGCATCTTTGAAATCTAAGATGGCCGCCATCTTGATGACGTGGCTCCTATCAAAAATTGAAAGCTATGGTGATAGAGAACCTGTGGAAAAAAATTGGTGCTTTTGTCCGGCGCGGCCCCATCCATCTCAAATCTGGTCCTAAGCTGCCTGACTAAAAATATCTGAGGATTACACAAAATCTACCAGAGCAATTTTCACAAAACTCGTGGAGGGGTGTAGCATGGGCCAACTTAGAACCCATTCCATGTCATCCAGGACTGTCCGATATACCGGACACCCAATGGAATGCATGGCCTGACGGTTGTGGATGACGAAACTGTGACATGGCTCATGGAAGTTTGCCTGGATATATAGCCCGGGTGACCGATTAATCGATTCAATTGATTTTTTTAACCCATCCCTACTGTAATACTGTGGTCATTATGGTGCCATGGATGGTCTCTACAGGGAGGAGGCCCAGATCCTGAAGAAGGCAGGGATGAAGAGAGTTCTGCTCCTGGGCTCAGGCTACGTGTCAGGCCCCGTCATCGAGTATCTCACCCGAGACCCAGGGACACAAGTGACTGTCGGTAAGGCAACTCCTCAAATCATGAGCAAGTACAGTGCCTCATTCAGTGCTAATCCCCTTGTGTACAGTGAATTACTTAATGTCTATAAATTAATTTTGTACTAATTTTTACAGTTTTATGAACCTTTATTTTACTGGTAGGATACTGAGGCAAGCCCTCTGCATTCACATGCAGGTGACATCATCTTACACTTCACATTCAGTGCTTCCTGCTGCTGTTTCTCTGTCACCTCACCGTTGTTGTCTGTGCCTCTTTGTTGTAGCATCTGTGTTGTTGAACCAGGCAGTTGAACTGGCAGGCAAATATCCCAACACCATCCCTGTCATGCTGGATGTCACCAGTCAAGAGGGACATCTGGAATCTCTCGTCAAAGAGCACGACTTGGTCATCAGGTACAAGCAAGACCCCCCCCGATTCCATCCACCTAGAACGCTAGCCCTCAAATAAGTGTGTGTGCAAGGCCTATTAAATACATGTTTTCATACTTTGTTTCATATCTGATGTCTCTTGTACCTGCAGCCTGCTACCCTATGGGTATCACCCAGTGATCGCCAAACACTGCATCAAGAGGAAGGTGAACATGGTGACTGCAAGCTACCTGAGCCCTGCCATGAGGGAGCTCCAACAGAGGTAACACTGCAACAGGGCTGCAGAAAGATCATTGGAAAATGTATTTTGTGAGCTTTAGCTAAATTCGGAGCAGTGACTCAAAATTTAGAGAATTTACTTGTTTCTATAGACTACCGTGCATGCGGAAAGTATTAATATCCCTTCCCTTTTTCCACATTTTGCTGCTTAAGCCTTATTCCAAAATGGATTCAATTATTTTTCCCCCTCAGAATTCTATACACAATACCCCATAATGACAATATCCCTTCACTTCATCCTTACATGTTCTGGCAGGTTTACTGCCCAGTGGCCGAGCGGTAAAAGGGATAGGGGAGTGGTTGAATGTGACACATGGCAGTTATCTTTAGGTAAAATCTAAGTGAATATGTCCATAAGTCAGTTAATTAATTTTCGTCCAGGGTTCCCGCCCCGAAGATGAAGTTTTTCTTGAGAGAACATTGGCTCTTCGTTACAATGAGGAGTCAAGTCAGCTTTAGATATCATCTTAGATATCAACTTTATTTATTTGCTGTTTAAGCAACTAATATCCTTATGTTTCTATGCATGTAAAACAAAATCTCATTCAATTTTGGTGCGGATCAGAATCACTTGGCGGATACACAAATGAAAAGAAAACATATGCCATAGTTGGACCAACTCCCTTCACTTTATCCCTACTTCTCCTGCAAAGTTTACCGTACTGCCCATGGCCGAGCGGTAATCCATCTCATTGCTCTAGTGATGTGTAGATTGACCCGGTTTGTGTCCCGGGTTCGGCTTTAGATATCAGATTTATTTATTCGCTGTTTAAGCAGCCAATATTATCTTATATTTCTATGCATGTAAAACAAAATCATGTCTGATTAATGAGAAACAAATCAGATAAACACTATGAGGAAAAGTAAAATTTTCTTAGCCTGGATCCTGTGGTATTACATATAAATCATAATAACAGGGTTCCTGCGGTGCCTTAAAAAGTCTTAAAAGTCTTGAATTTATGAATTTGGATATAATACCTTAAAAAGACTTGAAAAAGTCTTGAATTTTGATTTGATGGGTCTTAAAAAGTTGTGCTGTAGGTAACTTGTACTCCATATCGCATTTCTCGTAACGAGTTTCACCTGTCAACAGCGATGATTTGACCAAATAAATCAATCAGAATCAATAATCATGAACGCAACGCAGCCCCGGTGAAAAATTCTCAGAACACGTCATTGAGTTGGAACTCGTTGGAACACTTGCTAACAGACCACCTCAGAGTTCACCAAAAGCCCAGAACGGAGATGCCGAAACGAAAAGAAAGACGCCAGGCAAAAGGAAATTTGGATAGTTTATTCATGTTACATTGGGAATTGGTATGGGGAAGTGTACGTTTAATAAAACGTGGCTGGAGAAAAGTTTGTTCGCTACTTGGTTGAAGCCGGTGGAAGAGAACATTTATGAAACCTTAGCTGCTAGTGCGCCTACTAACCTTACAGCAGCTCCTACTACAGCAGCAGCTCCTCCTAGCTGGTTAGAGAAGCAGCAGGAGCCTAATAGATGCTGTAGAAACCAGGGCCCCATACTACGAAGCTCGTTCAACATATCCAGGATAACTTTTTGCTAGTTCGCTCGAGTAAACCGGACAACCGCAATCACAGATAAACGGTAGCCTACTACGACGGTGGCTATCAACTCGTTAAGTCTACCCAGCTGGTGCAATCTAGCTATGAGCGCGGTCACGGTAAAAGGGGAGGTATTTGCTCGAAATGACTAATCGCATAACTTAGTATGGGTATTCGGACACGGCCATGGACAAGGCAAATAATATGCATAACCAAGTTCTGTCCACCGCATTTTACACAAGAGGAGCAATAATATAGAAATATGAACTATAGGTGCAACACAGTCGCTACTGCCAAAGGCAGGAAGGAAATCTGGAAAAATACTGGCTACGTTTTATCATTATCCTCCACATGAACAGTAGGCTAGATCATTGGGCTATGCCTATTCTTATGGTGTGTAAAGCAATTGTATCAATATATCTTATTCTTTCAGCTGCAACCCCTAGACTGGCAGGGAACGCTTAAATAAAGCAAATGTAGGCTATAGTTTTTAATAGTTTCAGGTTGGAGTAGACAATTTCAAGTCTCTATACAAGAGGAACTAGAGATAGAACAGGCTATTACGATGTAAAAAGTGAAGCTCGAGGTGGAGAAGTAGACTATAAGCCTACAGGGAAAAAGTAGCCTATTTCAGTAGGCCTATAACGTCATTGATTGTCAGGCATTGGTGCTATCACAATTCAATTAAAATGTAGCCTTCTCTTTGTTCATAGGAATGGGAGGCTAGTCTAATAAATCAACATTAAAGATAATTTTAAAATAACTTAACTTAAAATAATTTTACTTGGTTCTCCGCATTACCCACAGCCTACACGAAACTGCAGGTAGGCTAATAAAACGCAAGTGAGTGCATAGCCTACAGTCTATGACTGTAAATGCACAAGGCAGAATATGGCTCAAGCAGCTGTCATTCTGCAATTTTTCATATATCGGGGAAATCCAAAGAGGTTTTTGTTGGTTTGTAAAAAGTGTTTGAAGTTCCATATAGAATCTTAACATTCATTATGCCTTTTTCCAAGTGAATTGATCTGTCAGCGGGCAGTGCTTCATACGTTTTGATCCATAATCTGGAACTTAACCTGCCCCAGAGCAGGTTAGCTCGGCAGCATAAGTTACCATGGCGATATAGCACAGTGAAAAGTGAACCACCTTCGTAGTACGGATAAACCAGGCTTGAACCTGAAGTTATCGCGCTAACCCCGTAGTCCTCTTTCGTAGTACAGGATTGCCAGTCTCCTCAGGCCTACGCTGCAATGAGGTGACACCCCCTCACCCTAAACACACACAGAGAGACACACACAAGAGTTCTGTGGACTGCTATAGTGTCTGTTTGAATAAATAAACATTCTAAAATTCTGGGATTTCATATTTCTTTGCCAGTAGGGCTGTGAAATAGGCCGTGAAATAGGTATTAAATGTTGATATAAGTGGTCTTTAAAAAGACTTGAATTTAACTTGAAGAAACCTGTAGGAACCCTGTAATATGCATGCTATGCTACCTGCACATAGGGGCTGAGGTTTTTCTCCTTGAGTGTCATGTTTCACTAAGTGTGTTCTTTTTAATTTTAGTGTTAAAGCAAACAAAATGTTTGGTCACATCAAAAATGTATGCTTTTTTCCTTTTTTTGTATTGTGGATAAACGTGTCTAAATATATATATATTCACTAATATAATGTTCAATAATCAGTAATGTGTAAACAAAATTCTGGCAACAATGGCAGGGTTTTTCCTGTCTCAGAATGGGTCTTTGGGGGGTGATGCACACACAATTTTGGGGGGGAACCTCAGTTTTTATGCCAAGTAGCCTACCAGCATATACAGGCCTATATTCTTTGCTGTCGTTCTGACTGAGCTGACGTTTCACAATCGCAGGAAATCTCCTGACATGACACAAAATGGATAAGATACTGCATGATCCTGGAGCTTGTCCAAAACTGCAGCTTCACCCTCACCACCGGTAGAGGACAGTGAAGCAGGTTGTGATGCCTTAAGAACAGCATCCCCCAGGGATCTGTCCTGGCCCCCCTCCTTTATAACATCTACGCAGACGACCTTACGCTGGTGTACTCAGCTGGGGACTGGCAGGCCATGGAGGAGACACTGAGCCAGACAGCAGACACTAGCGGCATACCTCCGGAAATGGAGATTGAAGCTCAGCGAGGCAAAGACGGTGTCAGCGGCCTAACACCTTAGCAACAAGGAAGCCAAACATGAGCTCCGAGTGCACATCGATGGAACACTCCTGCCATGCAGTGCCGAACCAACCTATCTCGGCATGACATTGGACAGGTTGCTCACGTTCCGCCGACATCTCGAGTCACTGCGCAAGAAGTTTACAGCTCATGTGGCGTTGATGAGGTGACTGGTCCGATCAGGCTGGGGCACCGGGGCAAAAACACTGCGTACGGCAGCCCTAGACTTGGTCTACTCGACCAGTGAATACTGCGCACCGGTTTGGTGCCGCAGCGTCACACCCACCTCATTGACCCGCCTATTAACAAAGCCTTGCGCATCATGATGGGATGCCTGCGTCCCACTCCTGTGGACAACCTTCCCATCCTCGCAGGCATCCAGCCCGCTGGCCTCCGCTGCACAGGAACCACAGCACGTCTCGCTTGCTGGGCCGTGGAGCCTAACCATCTGCTCCACGACAGGCTCACTGTAACAGCAGAGCCTCGCCGGCGTCTCAAGTCAGACACCCTTTTGTGCCTGCTGCACGGGATCTCCTGCAGCAATGCCGAGATCTTATCAGCGAGGCAGGATGGGCGGACCACACCTGGCTTGCGGAGTGTGAGGCAAACACCTCCAGACTCTGTGATTTTATCCCGGAGATGGACTTACCCAGACCGGCGTGGGTGAGGCTTAATCGCTTCAGCTCATCGATGCACAGCTGGGGCTTGGTGTCCTGTGCGGCATGCGAGTGTAGCGCCGAGGAACAAACTGCAGACCATGTCATCCAGGACGGTACAATATATCGGACACCCAATGGAATGCATGGCCTGACAGTTGTGGATGACGAAACTGTGACATGGCTCCTGGAGGTGTGCCTGGATATATAGCCCGGGTGACCCCTCACCCAGGCTTGGGGTGGTAAAAGGATAGCCCCTTGGCCCCGAGCCTTGGGGGGAGAGGACGTAACAACGTACCCACACTACGACGAAGAAGATATCTCGATAACTAGTGGTCCAAACCATGGACATTGCAAGAAAGAGGAATGGGCTGCACTTGAAAAAAGCTATAAAACACATTTGGAGGGTTCTGGTTCCGGCGAGAACATGCGAGTCCTACTGAGCTCCTTATCTAAACTGCAAACTTAATTGCTTTTAACCGATCCCACCGCCATATATGTAACGGCAAAGTATCTGTTTAGAATCACACTTGTTGGTGAAACATTTACAGTTAATCTTAACCCTAAGAGAAGAATAATGGGCAGGACCCAGAAGAAGCCAGGCACCGAAGACAAAGCTAATGCTAGTAGGGATGGGAATTGAGAACCGGTTCCCGTTGAGAACCGGTAGTTAAATGTTCAATTCCTTGGAATCGCATGCCTCTGTGACTATCCATTCTCTTATCTGATTTACGGCAATGTGCAATATTTTTTTGTTGGATTTATGAGCAACTTCTTTACGTTTTTATCTTTAGGATCTGGTACGGCAGTGATTAATATGACACATAATATCTTATGTCAGGTATAGTTAATAGACCAGAGACCGTCTTTGCCAGCTGGAATGTGAGAGGTGCCAATCACCCGATAAAGCGGAATAAGATTTTCCTATATCTCAAGAAACTGAAAACTGAAGTGGTGTATTTACAAGAGACACATTTGAGAAATTGTGACCTTAGTAGGCTTAAAAGGGGTGGATTTCAGCTAATCTTTCATTCAAATTTTAATGTGAAAAGCCAAGGTACTGCCATACTTATACATAGAAATGTCCATTTTATCAATTCTAAAGTCATATCAGATAAAAATGGCCGATTTGTGGTGGTGCAAGGAAAATTGTTTAATTTACCTGTTATTTTGGCGAATACGCACCAAATTGGGACAATGTGGATTTCTTTAGGGGACTTTTTAATCTGTTTCCGGGATTGAGTGACCATCAGCTGATACTGGGAGGCGATTTTAATTGTGTTTTACACCCCACTCTGGACCGCTCGAGCTCTACTAATAGAACCATGTCCAATTCGGCACAATATATCAACTCCTTTCTCCAGACCTATGGGTTAATAGATCCCTGGAGGCTCAAAAACCTAGGTTGTACACATTTTTTTCACCTGCACAACAATCTTATTCAAGGATAGATATCTTCCTGTTGGATAAGAGACACCTACCTCTAGTTAATTCCTCTGATTTTGGTGAAATAGTAATTTCAGATCATAGTGCAGTAGTGCTGTTTCTTAGTTTTCCGGATAATGTGTCTACCAGACGCACATGGAGGATGAATCATCTCCTGCTCTCCAATGAGGAGCTTGTCTCATTTTTATCTATTCAAATTGATTATTTTTTGGAAACTAACGATACACCAGACACCACTAAAAGTAATCTATGGGAAACCATGAAGGCCTACCTTAGAGGGCAGGTTATTTCGTATGTGGCTGGCATGAACAGAAGGAAGGCGCAGCGCCTGGATGAATTATCTGCATTAATTGGCGACCTAGATAAGGAGCATGCAGTGACATCCACAGCAGACCTATACAAGGAAAGGGTGAGATGGCAAACGGAATTTGATGTTCTGTCTACTGACAGGGCGGAGGGATTACACGTAAAATCTCGATCTAAGTACTACGAATCTGGTGAGCGCGCTCACAGGTTACTGTCTCACCAGCTAAGACAGACCAAAGCTGAGGCATATATTTCGGAGATCCAAACCGGGGATGGCACTACGACTATTCGTACGACTATTTGAGAGATCAACAATCAGTAAAAAAAAAAAGAGGAACTATACCATCGGAGGCCGCAGATGCTGGGACAGGTTGATCAGTTTTTAGAAAAAGTTACACTGCCGACCTTGGAGATTAGGGATAGTGGACAACTGGATAAGCCTATTTCAGAGAAGGAAATACAAACAGCGATTAGTAAATCTGCGTCTGGCAGCTGTGGCCTGAGGGCCATAGGTACCTCAAGGGGCGGTAACCCTCGGACACTGTGGTGGACAGCGGTGGTCAGGGAAGCCGTCCGACTGAAGAAGGAGGCCTTCCGGGATATGTTAGCTTGGGAGACCCCAGAAGCAGTTGCAGGGTATCGACTGGCCCGGAGGGCTGCGGCTTCGGCCGTGACCAAGGCAAAGCAGCGGGTGTGGGAGGAGTTCGGAGAAACCATGGAGAAGGACTTTCGGTCGGCACCAAAGTGTTTCTGGAAGACCATCAGACACCTCAGGAAGGGAAAGCGGGGGACCATCCAAGCTGTATACAGCAAGGAGGGGACACTGCTGACCTCAACTGAGGAGGTTGTTGAGCGTTGGAAGGAGCACTTTGAGGAACTCCTGAACCCGACTAATCCACCCTCTACGATCGAGGCAGAGCCGGAAGATGATGGGGGGTCGTCAATTTCCTTGGAGGAGGTCACTGAGGTAGTCAAACAACTCCACAGTGGCAGAGCCCCAGGGACTGATGAGATCCGTCCAGAAATGCTGAAGGCGCTGGGTGTAGTGGGGCTGTCTTGGTTGACACGCCTCTGTAACATTGCGTGGAAGTCTGGGTCAGTGCCGAAGGAGTGGCAGACTGGGGTGGTGGTCCCAATATTCAAAAAAGGGGACCAGAGGGTGTGTGCGAACTATAGAGGCATCACATTACTCAGCCTCCCAGGGAAAGTTTACTCCAAGGTGCTGGAAAGGAGGGTCCGACCGATAGTCGAACCTCAGATTGAAGAGGAACAATGCGGATTTCGTCCAGGCAGTGGAACTACCGACCAGCTCTTCACTCTCGCAAGGATATTGGAGGGGGCTTGGGAGTTTGCCCAACCTGTCTACATGTGTTTTGTGGACTTGGAGAAGGCTTACGACCGGGTCCCTCGAGAGGTCTTGTGGAGGGTAATGCGGGAGTATGGGGTGAGGGGGTCCCTACCTGGGGCCATCCAATCCCTGTACACCCAGAGCGAGAGCTGTGTCCGGGTCCTCGGCAGTAAGTCGTCTTCCTTTCCGGTGGGGGTTGGCCTCCGCCAGGGCTGCGCTTTGTAGCCAATCCTGTTTGTGATTTTCATGGACAGGATATCGAGGCGTAGCCGTGGGGAGGTGGGTTTGCAGTTCGGTGAGCTGGGGATCACGTCGCTGCTTTTTGCAGATGATGTGGTCCTGATGGCATCAGCTGCCTGCGACCTCCAGCACTCTCTGGATAGGTTCGCAACTGAGTGTGAAGCGGCTGGGATGAGAATAAGCACTTCTAAATCTGAGGCCATGGTTCTCAGCAGGAAACCAGTGGCCTGTCCGCTCCGAGTAGGAAATGAGTCCTTACCCCAAGTGAAGGAGTTCAAGTATCTGGGGGTCTTGTTCACGAGTGAGGGAACCATGGAGAGGGAGTTTGGCCGGAGAATCGGAGCAGCTGGTGCGGTTCTGCAGTCGCTTTACCGCACTGTTGTGACGAAAAGAGAGCTGAGCCAAAAGGCAAAGCTCTCGATCTACCGGTCTATCTTCGTCCCCACCCTCACCTATGGTCATAAAGGATGGGTCATGACCGAAAGAACGAGATCACGGATACAAGCGGCCGAAATGAGTTTTCTCCGGAGGGTGGCTGGGGTCTCCCTGAGAGATCGGGTGAGAAGTTCAGTCATCCGGGAGTGACTCGGAGTAGAGCGGCTGCTCCTTTGCGTCGAAAGGAGTCAGTTGAGGTGGTTCGGGCATCTAGTGAGGATGCCTCCTGGGCGCCTCCCTAGGGAGGTGTTCCAGGCGTGTCCGGCTGGGAGGAGGCCGCGGGGTAGACCCAGGACTAGGTGGCGGGACTACATCTCCGCACTGGCCTGTGAGCGGCTAAAGATTCCCCAGGCAGAGCTGGTTGATGCTGCTAGGGAAAGGGATGTCTGGGGCCCCCTGCTGGAGCTGCTGCCTCCGCGACCCGACCCCGGATAAGCGGATGAAGATGGTTGGATGGATTAGTAAAATGAAGAGTGGTAAGGCCCCCGGCCCTGACGGACTCCCCATCGAATTTTATAAATTATTTGCGGCTAAGCTCTGTGTGATGTGTTTACGGAGGCACTACAGCGAGGCTCCCTGTCCGCCACAATGACGGAGGCAATGATCTCGGTCATTCCTAAGAAAGGCAAATATCCTTCAAAATGCTAAAGTTACCGTCCAATAAGTCTTTTGGGGGTCGACTATAAAATATTAGCAAAGGTGTTAGCCACAAGACTGGATACAGTTGCTCATAAAATAGTCCATCCAGACCAATCTGGATTTATTTCTGGTCGAGAACTATAATGGCAACCTGCGGCGTTTGTACAATATTATTTATTCTCCCAAACCAGCGACTACAGGGGAGGTCCTGATTACTTTAGACGCACATAAAGCATTTGGTAGGATAGAATATTAATATTTATTTAAAGTATTAGAAACATTTGGATTTGGTGCCTCCTTCTGTTCATGGATAAAACTATTATACGCAGCACCCCAGGCAGCTGTCCACACCAATAATATATTGTCGCAGCAGTTTCACCTACACAGACGAACTAGACAGGGGTGCCCACTCTCCCCACTCTTGTTTGACCTTGCCATTGAGCCCCTGGCGGCCACAATATGAGGGGCTGATCATGTACATGGCATAAAAAGAGGAGAGCGGGTACACAAACTGGCACTGTACGCGGATGTCCTTTTATTGTGTTTGTCCGCCCCTGAGGTCTCTATTCCAGCAGTAATGGGCATTATATCAGACTTCGGGGCGATATCTGGCTATAAGGTAAACCCTGCCAAGAGCCTACTCTTCCCTGTTAATGAACAAGCAAGATTAATGTAATTCGAATTGTACCCATTTACAGTGGCCAGCGACAACTTCACATATCTTGGAGTAACAGTTACTAAAAAGTTTGGTGACCTCTTTAATATAATTTTAAGCCTGCCCTAGACAAAGCCAAATTGGACCTCAAGCAGTGGAGTGCTCTGCCCATATCCCTAGCAGGGAGAATAAACTTGATTGTCGATTATGCCTAGATTTTTATTTTTATTCCAAACAATACCAATCTTTCTTTCTAATCTTATTTTTTACTACTGGGCAGCTAACAACATAAGTTGGCTTTCTGGATCTCTATGCCAAAGGATCAGAGCGGTCTGGAGTGGGCGAACATGGAAAGGAGCCTTAACAGCCCTGTTAATTTGGGATCCTTAGTTTGCGCTCTGCTACCAATTAACTTGAAATCGGCAGGAAACCTAGTTAGTAAAAACACTTTGAAGATTTGGTCACAGTGTAGAACCCACTTTGGGCTGAGACAAGCTTTTTCCTGTGTGCCACTCACTTGTAATTGTCACTATTTGCACCCTCAATGTTAGACACAACATTCCAAAAGTGGTCCAGGAAGGGCCTGTGCAGAGTAAGGGACCTGTTCAAGGACGATGTCTTCATGTGTTTTGACCAGCTGGTCAGGGAAGTTGGCATCCCGCAGTCTCAGTTCTTTAGATACCTCCAAGTTAGAGATTTGGTCAGGAATAATTTTTAAACATTCCTCTCTCAGCCCCCTGTCAGTTGGTTGGAGGACTGTATTCATGAAGGCCCTTCTGAGCGGAGCTCCAGATCCTATATTTACGACGTCTTCCTGTTGGTGGGTTCGCCCTCCCTGGACCACCTCAAATTAAAATGGGAAGAGGATTTTGGTGGGAGGATTTCAGATGAAAATTGGAATGCAGCAGTGGCTAGGATACATACAACCTCCATTTGTGTTAGACACAGCGTGACTCAATTCAAAATAGGGCTGCGAGCAGCAGTGAGCGCCGTTAAAGGGTGTGCGGCGCCGTTAAAGGGTGTGCTATTTCGGTGTCCAGTACTGAGAGAAACTTCCTGTCACCAATAGGTGGCGCTCTAAGCGTGACTCAATACCGACGCATAGATGTGTCCAGGACGGTACCTTGATGAAACGTGAGAAATGTTGTGTAAATCGGACAATGCATGTAAGTTATGATGACTTCCTGCTTGACCTGTAGGCGACGCTATAAGTATGACTCAATACTGGCCTACAGATGTGTTCAGGACGCGACCTTCATCAAGCGTGAGCAATTTGGGGTAAATCGGATAATGTATGTAGGAGTTATGAGGACTTCCTGTTTCACCAGTAGGTGGCGCTGTAGGTGTGATGCAATACTGACTGAAAGATGTGTTCAAGATGCGACCTTCATCAAGCATGAGCAATTTGGAGTAAATCGGATAACGTATGTAGGAGTTATGAGTACTTCCTGTTTCACCAGTAGGTGGCGCTGTAAGTGTGACTCAATACCGACGCATAGATGTGTTCAGAATGCGACCTTCATGAAGCGTCAGCAATTTGGTGCAAATCGGATAATGTATGTAGGAGTTTTGAGGACTTCCTGTTTCACCAATAGGTGGCGCTATAAGAATTATGCAGTACTGACACATAGATGTGTTCAGGACAGAACCTTCATGAAGCGTGAGAAATATCTGACAAATTGGATAATGTGTGGAGGAGTTATGAGGACTTCCTGTTTTATGGCGAAATGTCAACATTTGGGGGGTGCCACGGCAAGGGTGTTTGGGGAAAACTAATTTTTTTTGATAACTTTTGATCACAAAGACTTAAGATGAAGCTGCCGAATATGAAGTTGATAGGATGAAATCTGTAGGAGGAGTTCGTTAATGTACGAGGCATGGAAATGGCACATTAAGAGCAAAATGGATGACTTCCTGTTGGATGTTGGGTATAGCTCCAAGAGACACGCGAAAGCTGACCACGCGAAAGATGAAGCAAATACGACTGATGTTTTGAAGGCTTTAGAGATATGTTTGTCGGACTGCAACTACACTGCAAACTTTGTAAACACAGCAAACGTTATAATAAAAGTAGGCTGGTCATACTCAACACTCATGGGCAGCAGATGAGAGCTAAAGTCTTTCCCACACCCGTGTGGCCAGCCCGTTCGTGGAAATTCTGCCACACCTCTTTCCAGACTGTAGGGAGGACCAGCTGAAAGATGGAGTTTGCGGTGTTGGGGTCCCTCACACACTGATGCAAGACTCCCTCCCTCAGAGTCAGCCTCTTCCTCTCCTTGAGGATCTGCTGAGTGTCACGTTGCAGGGCGATCCTTTCTGTTGCACTGGGCGGTTTCCCTGTCTGCAAGGATAACAGCATGTGGTGAATCATGTCATCTTTTTGCTGGGCGTCCTTCCATTCTCCAGGGGGTTCGGCCCAGCTGCACTTCTTCTAGGTGAACTTGGACAGGAGAGTTAAGCATTTCTGGGCATGGGTTTTCCACCCCGGTGAGAAAAGTCTTCAGGGCCAGGATCTCCTCCTCTTCACCATCCTCTCCTCCAACCACAGGTACACGAGATAGGGCATCAGCATTAACATTGGTTTTGTCAGGCTGGAACTTGATGTTGAAGTTGTAGTTGTAGAGTCTGGCTGCCCACTGTTGCTCCAAGCTTCTCAGGTTCACCTCCTGTAAGTTTGCGAGAATGTTGTTGTCAGTGAACACTACAAAATGGGAGCCTAGAGTGGAATTTCTTGCTGCACCAGCGAAAGACGGCCTACCTTCTGATAGCAATGAAGGTAAACAGGAGTCTGGCCAGTGTTCTTCACTTGAACTGGAATCTGGCCGGCCTCTGCAGAAACGATTGCCTTTGCCACTAACTAGGGTGTGTCTTCGAGGATTGGCTCTACCAGTGCAAGGAATGGCCTCCCCAGTTTTAACAATCTAGCATACTCAGTGATCACACTGGTTGAAATATAGAGAGTACAAGCAGTTTCAACGATCTAGCATAGTCACAGTGATCACACTGGTTGAAATAGAGAGTAGCAGTTTCAATGATCTAGACTAGTCACAGTGATCACACTGGTTCAAATAGAGAGTACAAGCAGTTTCAATGATCTAGCATAGTCACAGTGATCACACTGGTTCAAATATCTGCACATCTCTGTAAAAAAACAAAACTCCCTTCTGCATAACATTCACAGAACATTAATTGTAATTGGACACACCAACTCTCTCTCTGCACAATGCCAACATTACCTTCCCATTCAGACAAACTAGACTCCATTGAATCTTCAAAACCTTCCCCTACTCCACAGAAGTCTACACCCACTCACTGCATTTCCTTTACCCACTTTGACTATTTGGACACGGCCATGAACATGGCAAACAATACGCAACCAAGTTCCGTCTGCTGCATTTTACACAAGAGGAGCGCATTATTGTACTATATGTGATTGTCTGTACTGTATGTGCTTGTGTCTATGTAATTGTCTCTATTGTATGTGATGTTCTCTGCTGTACTGTATGTCTGTGATTGTCTACTGTATGTGCTTCCGTCTGATTTTCTCTACTGTATGCAATTGTCTATGTGATTGTCTTTACTGTATGAGTTTGTCTATGTGATTGTCTCTACTGTATGTGCTTGTCTGGGTAATCGTCTCTACAACAAAACCCATGAATATGATGTACTGTACTGTAAGATGCAGCAAGAGCTGAATCGACAGGGCCGTCTTGGAGATATGCGAGGCCTGAGGCGAAGTCGAAAACGTGAGGCCTACTATAATGCACTATACCTGCGACGCAACATGAACTCAGCACGCATGTCTTTTTTTAGTCGCATATAAAAAAAATAAGCACCTGCGCAACCACTGTTGTGACGCTGCACTCACGATAATGAAGATGAGTATTTAGATTAGCGTAGCCTACAACCATGTTTATAGTTAGGATTTTTAAAGCAGTCACACCCACATTAAGTTATGCATTAAACACATTATTATGGACGTAAAATGTTACTCACCATATGACGAGAATAATCAGGCCAGCATTTTCCTCCCTGCTTTCCTTGCCGCAAAGTCGGCTATGAATCCTATGATGTCCTTGTAGTCTTTCTCTATTGACAGGATGGCAAGTCCACATGAACCTATTTTCCATATAAATACCGATCCGTAGGCTACTGTACCCGTACTGGTGCGCTTATGATCGCGTTCAGTTCGGTATGGTTTCAGTTTTAATTTCCCATTTGTATTGAATGGAATGTTGGGTCAGTTAGGAGCATCTGTATTCTACGCGCGTTTAGCCTACGTTTTTTCCTTGGAAACATTGTGTAAATAGACTGTTGCAGTGATTTTAAGCGTGCCAGGAGGCCTACAAGATACTCAAAGATGCAATTCCTCCCCCACATGGCAAATATTTGTAATACACACATATTACTTACTCTAAACAAGAGGCACAAGAGTCCCTGGTCTGTGAGCCAAATTTCACAACTTTAACTGGCAGCAGCGACCGACAACAATTCTGTTTTCTGCCATTGACTTCCACAGCAGCATAATTACAATAATTATAAGAATGCCTTTTTGTTGAACGGGAATCGAACCCTGAACTTGCTGCTTGCGAGACTGACGCGCTACCCACTGTGCCAAGACGGATCTTGCGAAAGTGATTCGCAGATTTGAGTGGATAATGTCAGCTTTTGCTTCCTCTTGGTAGAGTGAGAGGGGGGGGGGTGTCGTTGTTTAAATTGGCACACAGCGAAAAGTATACATAGCATAGCTCAACTATTTACTTCTTCAGAATCCAGACAATCACGCAAACATTTCCATGTATAATATGTCCTTCGGTCTTCAGAAGTGTAGGAAAGGTGAAGAGTTAGAAACAGTGAGAGATTCGAGAGCGAAGAGAGATTTTCTAGAGCGTGGCTCCATTGATTTCAATGGAGGGGGGGAGTCATCATTTGAACTGTAACAGAGTGAAAAATATACATCGGAGAGCTTAGCGTTTTTGATTTTATGAACCCCAAGAGTCGTGTGAACGACTGTATGAGCTGTGAGAATTAAAAGAGGGATGGCAGTTTAGAAAATGTGACTTTTTCCAAAATGAGCCTTTCACCACTCTGAAACTGGTGAAATTGTGCAGAAGACAAAAAGTGTTCCTTGCATATTGCAATCAAAACAATTAAGTAATAATGAAACCATGGGGTGTTTTGAACTCAGCATGAGTCAGGGAATCCATTGCTACCATAATTTTGAAGATTGGACATACAGTTCAAAAGTTACTTCCATAAACGCAACTCCAACTTTGACACGCTGGTGGCGCTAGAGTGCACGAGATGTCAACATGAGATTTGGTGACAGATGTCATGGGTGTGTCCTGGATGAGTGGGCCAAATGTGGTTTTGATAGATTAAAACATTACTGAGATGACCCCAGTTCCTATTTTGCAGCTTTTCTGCCAATTTTGATTGGCTGTCACGAGCGAACGCAATGGATAATCAAAAATCCCTGTAAATCTTTTGTAGACATTGGTGTATAGATGACATCCACCGATTTTCGTGCAGATTGGTGAAAGTTCCTAGGAGGAGATGCATTTTAAGGGTTTTGCACATCCTTCAAAATGGCGGAGAATCCTAGATGGCCACAATGACATCATATAGTGCATTGAATCCGGCTTGAGCCAAGGAATTGAAGGACACCTGAAGTTTGAAAATTGGACTTGGAAGTTTGAAAATTGGATGCATAAATGCACCTCCAACTTTGACACGTTGGTGGCGCTAAAAAGGGTGAGGTGTGGACATGAGACTTGGTGAGGAGGGTCAGGGCACTGTCCCGAATGAGTTTGCCAATTTTCACAACTTTTTACCATAGGGTTGTATAGGCTGCCATAGACTCACATGGCAGAATAAATAAAGAAGAAAACGTACAAACACAATGGGTGCTGCAGCAGCTGTGCTGCTTGGCCCCCAATTAGGGCCCGAGCACTGGCGGTGCAGTGCGAGGCCGTATTGAAATTGTAAGAATTATTATTCTCCTTCTACCTTTACTTCTTCTCCCCAAACAAATGCCTTTTTGGCGGCCTAAACATATGCAACAAGACCATAGACCCAGAACCGAGTTTAGCAATGTTTGGTGTGGCTCAAATGGACCTTGGTCTCTCTCTCAAGCCCAAACCCAATGTTTAGCTTTCTCGTCTTTTTTAGCAAGACGTATTATCTTGTGTAACTGGAAATCCATCCCCCCCCCCCCCCCACTGCACAGCCGCTGGGTTGACGAGGTAACGGCCCACTTGAAGCTGGAAAAGCTTAGATACGCCACTCAGGGACCGAGTAGGGAATTCAGTAGTGTGGCAACCATTCATGGATTATTGCAATAATGTTTACATTCCAAGGACTGAAACTTAGTGTCTGTATCGTACCTTTACTTGAACCCCTACTAAATTTGAAGAACTGCGGTCACCGACATTTTCATTTATTAGGGCCCGAGCACTGGCGGTGCGAGGCCCTATTGAAATTGTAAGAATTATTAGGGCCCGAGCACTGGCGGTGCGAGGCCCTATTGAAATTGTAAGAATTATTAGGGCCCGAGCACTGGCGGTGCGAGGCCCTATTGAAATTGTAAGGATTATTATTAGGGCCCGCGACACGCGTGGGGTGCGAGGGCCGGCTCACTGCTGCTCGCAGCCCCAGTTTTACTTGTATTTATTTACTTGACTACAGAATGGGACCTTGTCCATCATTTGTCTTTTTTTGCTATATGTACCACAAGTAGCAATATTGCCATTGTCAGCAACTATTTTATTTCTGTAATTGTGGAGGATAGCCAGTCTCCTGGGGAGGGGGGGGGGGTATTCTGTTGTTGTTTGTTGTTATGCTTAAAATCAATAAAAGGAAGTGAATAATAAAACACATTTGGAGAGCATTTAGAATTGCTATTTTTATTCTCATTTTTTTAGCATTTTGGCACTGGTGATTTTCCTTTGCCTCTGGCTAAAATCTCATTGGGCGGCGCCAAAAAATCCTCTGCAGGAAAAACCCTGCAATGGGACACGAACCGAGAAAATTTACTCTCATATAAATGGACTGCACTTATTTAGCGCTTTTCCACCTTAGCGGCACTCAAAGCGCTTTACAATGGCCTCTCATTCACCCATTCACACACACATTCACACACCAATGGCGGTAGCTGCCATGCAAGGTGCTAACCTGCTCATTGGGAGCAATTTGGGGTTAGGTGTCTTGCTCAAGGACACTTCGACATGTGGACAGTCGGAGCTGGGATTCGAACCGCCAACCCTTCGATCACTGAACGACCCGCTCTACCAACTGAGCTACAGCCGCCCATGTGACAGGTAGGCCACTACCCTCACCTAACCAGCACTGGGGTGGGCTGGGTCCTAGTGTCCACCTGTCACATAAATACTGTATACATACAAATAAAGTATACGGTTTTTAAAACTTTTTCTTTTATTATTTAAAAAAACAGGCCTTTCTATTCATTACAATGAGTCAAATGAGCTTTAGATAGATACAGTAGGGTTAGATCAATTTAAATAAAAAATAGATTTGCTGTTCGAGCAAACTAAACTTTCTATCCATGTAAAACAAAATAATATCTGATTCTCATTCACTATTAGGAAAAAATTACCTTAGCCTGAATCCTGTGGTAAGCTATTACATATAAACTGAGGTGTGATTTTTAACCATTTCAACTGAGTTACACCAACAAAATGCATTAATGTGCGGAGGCCTGTGCTCTCTGAGCACCCTTTCTAGTTGAAAATAAAACACTCATATCGCATGTGCCCTTTATTCAATACTTGTAGCAGCAGCAAGTAACAAGCTCAAGTCTTCTTCAGTATGATGCTACAAGCTTGGCAAACCTATTTTGGGTCCGTTTCTCCCATTCTTCTTTGTAGATCCTCTCAAACTCCATCAGGTTGGATAGGGAGCGTCGGTGCACAGCCATTTTCTGATCTCTCCAGAGATGTTCAATCGGGTTCAAGTCTGGGCTCTGGCTGGGCCACTCAAGGACATTCACAGACTGTCCTTTATCTTGGCTGTGTGCTTAGGGTCGTTGTCCTGCTGGATGGTCAACTTTCACCCCAGTCTGAGGTCCAAAGCACCCTGGACCAGGTTTTCATCAATGATTTCTCTGTACATTGCTGCATCCATCTTTCACTCGATCCTATCTAGTCTCCCAGTTCCTGCCACTGAAAAACACCCACACAGGATGATGCTGCCACCACCACCATGCTTCACTGTAGGGATGGTATTGTCCAGGTGATGAGCGATGTCGGGTTTCCTCCAGATATTATGCTTGACATCCAGGTCAAAGAGTTCATTCTTGGTTTCATCATACCAGAGCATTTTGTTTCTCATGGTCTGAGAGTCCTTTAGGTGCCTTTTGGCAAACTCCAAGTGGGCTGTCATGTGCCTTTTACTGAGGAGTGGCTTCCGTCTGGCCACTCTACCATAAAGGCCTGATTGGTGGAGTCCTGCAGAGATTGTTCTCCTTCTGGAACGTTCTCCCATCTCCATAGAGATGTACATGTACGAATGATGGAGACCACGGTGCTCGTTGGAACCTTCAATGCTGCAGACACTTTTTTGTATCCTATCCCAGATCTGTGCCTCGATCCAATCCTGTTTTGGAGGTGTGCAGACAATTCTTTGACTTCATGGCTTGGTGTGTGCTCTGACATACACTCAACTGGCAGCTTATATAAACAGATGTGTGCATTTGCAAATCAGGTCCAACCAATTGAATTTACCACAGGTGGACTTCAATCAAGTTGTAGAAACTTGTGTCCCTCTGGGATCCGGTCACACTCAGATCTGGCGAGACTACCGGTTCCCAGTGGGCAGCTGCACTGGAACACGATGCATTAGACCACTACATCACCAGGCACCCCTATAATAGGGAACTTAAATATACTGTATTTGCGGGAAAAAACATAAAATGCAATTCTAGATCTTGCAACATTATCTTGGTTAAAAAAAACTGATTTAATGCAAATTCTGTTGAATTTCAACCCTTTACTGTGCATTCATCCATCACATGCAATGTTAATTGCACACTAAGAGGGCTGTAGTATGTTTGTGTGTTATACTCACAAATAGATTAAGCAAAAATTTTAATTTTTAAAATTTGTTTTAGGAATGTTTGCCTGCATGTCTGCTTATGACAAAACAAAATGTTTATATGTATGTTTGTTTATGACAAGATAACTACAGTTGATATAAATAACCCCAAAATTCCCACTTTATTCCTATTAATTCCCATACATTCCTGTTAAATCCCGTGGAAAGATTCCAACATTGAATATTCCCAGAATTTTGCAACCCTGGGTGAGAAGCTTGTACAGGGGAGGGATTCTTTATTGGGAATTAGCTGTTGGATTGTATTCAGACATAACATAAGCTGGTACTGTCAAGGATCACAGCCGACTGATGCACCTCCCCTCCCGCGACAGGGTTATCAGCTGGGCTGGGCTTCCATCTGTCATCACTAACCAGCAGCTGGGCCAACTTGAGCTAATGCTAGTTAGCTAGCTACATCCTAAACTCGTCAAACTGAATAAATACCACACACATCGCACCGATGGCTAGTTCAATTATGACTAATTACTAAGATATCTGCCAAATGTAACTAAGCTATGTTGCCAAACTATTGTCGCCTCAACATCCATCATATTTGTTGATAAATGATTGACCGGAGACGTCGCAAAGAAGTGTGGGGGCAAAGGGAACAAAAGTGATGACCGCTTGTTCACTTCGAAAACGACTGTTACTAAGGGCACTTTGAAGGGAGTTCTTTTGTACCCTTTGAATTGGAACGCCCTTCAATATAGTGGCGGGGGGCATGGCCCCGATTATTCTCCGTTCGAAGGATAGAGCCCTACCGTTTGGAATACAGCCACAGACCGAGATACAGATAGAGAGATGAAGACAGAGATACAGATAGATACAGAGGCTTCCTCTGTATTGTGTAGCATACTGTAGGTCCTAGTATTTGTGTAGGTCCTAGTCTTTATTGTGTAGCATAGGTCCTAGTCTTTCTTGTGTAGGATAGGTCCTAGTCTTTATTATGTAGGATAGGTCCTAGTCTTTATTGTGCAGGATAGTCTTTATTGTGTAGGATAGGTCTTAGTCTTTATTGTGTAGGATATGTCCTAGTCTTTATTGTGTAGGCTAGGTCCTAGTATTTAGTGTGTATGTTATGTCCTAGTCTTTCTTGTGTAGGATAGGTCCTAGTCTTTATTATGTAGGATAGGTCCTAGTCTTTATTGTGCAGGATAGTCTTTATTGTGTAGGATAGGTCTTAGTCTTTATTGTGTAGGATATGTCCTAGTCTTTATTGTGTAGGCTAGGTCCTAGTAATTAGTGTGTATGTTATGTCCTAGTCTTTATTGTGTAGGGTAGGTCCTAGCCTTCATTGTGTACAGTAGGTTATGTCCTAGTCTTTATTGTATAGGATAGGTCCTAGCCTTTACTGTGTAGGTTGTCGTTGTCTTTATGTGTAGGTCCTAGTCTTTGTGTAGGATAGGTCCTAGTCTTTATTGTATAGGTCCTACGGTCGTATTTATTGTGTAGGATAGGTCCTAGTCTTTATTGTGTAGGAGGTTGTGTATTGAGGTGCCAGTCAGATGATCATCGTTGTCTCATGCAACCGTGGTTGATTGTGTTTGTGTTTTTTGTTTCGCTCTAGTGCAGAGGAGGCAGGCATCACCATAGTTAACGAGATGGGTCTGGACCCTGGCATCGACCACATGTTGGCCATGGAGTGTATTGACCAAGCCAAGGCTGAAGGCTGCACTGTGAGTGAGAAATGTGTGCATGTGCTCACGCTCATAACAGTTGTTTGAATGTATGTCAACAAGACAAGTGGTGGTCTATCAGTTTCCCTGGCAGCCGTTGTGATTGAGGACCCAGCAGATTAATATACCATGTGTGCCCAGATTGTTCTTTTCTCCACCCTGTATTGAGGGAAATGGTCTGTATGTGTTCAGGTGGAGTCCTATAGTTCGTTCTGTGGCGGTCTCCCAGCTCCTGAATGCTCAGACAATCCCCTGCGCTACAAGTTCAGCTGGAGCCCTTATGGAGTCCTCCTCAATACCATCAGCCCCGCAATCTTCCTCAAGGACAACAAGGTACTGCCAACTCCATATCCAGCTGTCTCACAATGTCTCGCTGCACATGTGCTTGCTCAATTTTTAACATATTCTTCATTTAAAACATATACAATTGCCTAGCCTTGATGGTCATATTCTTCCATGCCAGTCACTTCTACTAGCACCTTTAAAGTGTAGAGTACTGTTTCCTTTTGAGGAAATAACTGCCCTTGTAAATCTATTCAAAATAAGGTTCAATAGCTACTTGTGAAAGGATTTCCCCTGGTTTGTAATGGACACCCTGGCCTCTCACTGCTGCTCAGGTGGTCAGCATCCCTGAGGGGGGAGCTCTGATGGACTCCGCAGCTCCCATGGACTTCCTACCCGGCTTCAATCTGGAGGGCTTCCCCAACCGTGACAGCACCAAGTACGCTGAGCCCTACGGCATCCAGTCTGCTCACACACTCATCAGAGGAACACTCCGCTATAAGGTGGGCTCACTGACCTCAAAACCTGAATTTGTTAAAGCAGGCTATCGGATAGGAATGTTTTGTAGTGTTGTATTGTTCATGAATTTATCATGATAATCGATAATGTACATGTAAAGCATACACATAATGAATAAACATCAGTAGAACAAGCAGATGTAAGTGAACATGTCCCCCACCTATGATGCATGTTCCTTTGTGGTTATGGCGTGGAAACGTGATATTTTCTTCATGAATATAAATATATGAAATGTTTTCAAGTTTTTTTTCATTGTACATATGTACTTCTTATTTATTTAATAATTTTTTACTCCCAGAGCTCTAAACTCTGTCTAGGTAAGTAAGTAAAAAGTGTAAAATTCTAGAAAACCACAGCAATTCAGAACCTTTCTCAGAGGAATCTTTGGTTGGGAAAAAAACATGTTTTTTCTTCACATTATCACACACCTGTCTCCACATCAGATTGCTCTCAGCACCTGTGTTTGAGAAGAGACCTACATGGTGTTGAAATGCTGCCTGCTTTCTTGTCACACAGGGTTTCTCTAAGGCAATGAGTGGCTTTGTAAGGCTGGGCCTGATCAACACAGACCCCTGCCCCATGCTGGATCACACATCATCCCCTGTCTCCTGGGTAAGGAAAGGAGCCAGAACACTTTATTCATGCATGTTTTGTTTTTTAGCAGTTTTGATATAAAATATTAGGGAGCAGCCAGGAAAAGCCGCTAAAAGAACAGATATTAAGTATGCTTTAGGCTGACGGGCTACATTCACTTTTTGTGTCTTTTTCTGAACCTTTCTCTGGTGTGTTTGTGAAACAGAGAGATCTCCTCTGTAAACAAACCGGCCTCTCCCCATCCCTCTCTGACGATGCATTTGATGAAGCTGTGTACGACCGCATCGGCAAGGACGATTTCAGGATGGACACCCTCAAAGGGTATTTAGGGTTGGGCGATTTCTGGAATTAGACCATTGTCCCATCTTATGTCTTTTATCTTATGGCTTTTAAAACAGCTAGTGTCCATTTACAAAAGGTCCATGTTCATCTGACTTCGGAGCGAGAGGACAAAAACATCTGATTTTACGCTAATGTTAGTTAGCGATACTCCTTTGTTATGTTAGCTAGCTAAACAGGACAGCGATAGAGAGCATAAAGTTAGCTAAGCAACATTTATGAGAGGGGGTCACTTATTTATTTAAGAGTGCTCAGAAATAAAATGAATGACCCTCCCTTTGACAGGAATTCGGTTTTCTTTGACCCTCCTTGATGGACTGATAGGACAGCCAAAGAGAAACGATAGCCTACACCGGGTCATACAAAACAGCTTGCTGAATTCTGAAAAGCCGAAAAAACTTTTCTTTTAATCGATTTGAACTTGTATGTCCCTCCCCAGGACTCAAATTTAAAACCTGTAACCCTCCCTAACAGGAACACGAACACAGGAACACCCACACACCGTCTTCACTTGCTCAGCGAATCTAATTTAATGATGCATAACATTTCAGAGTATTTTGGGATGAAATAATATTGTGCATATGTTGTGAGTTTGGTTGGTGACTGTTGGTGTTGGCAGGTTTGGGATGCTGAGCCAGAAAGCCGTCCCCCATGCAGAGAGCGTGCTGGCAGCCCTGGCCACGCATCTGGAGGCCAGACTCTCCTTTGGTAAGAGAGCCTTGTCTCTGTTTCTCATCAGATCGGCGCGCCACAGATCCAGCTAAACAGAGTGAGTGGTCCTGTAGGACAGTAAGATAGTCCTGCTGTCTGTTCTCCCCTCCATCCTCCCAGATAAAGGAGAACGGGACATGATCATCATGAGGAACGACGTTGGCCTGCGCCACCCTACTGGGGAGCTGGAGACCAAGCACATCAGCCTGGTGGTCTACGGAGAACCCCACGGCTACTCTGCCATGGCCAAGACAGTGGGCTACCCCGCCGCCATCGCTGCTCGCATGGTGCTGGACGGTCAGTACCGGAAGGGACGGGGTTAACCTTCTGACACGTTCAAATCCTGCCTAATTATGTATTCATTAAAAACATAGATCTAGTACATGAGTAGTAACGGTTTACATCTTTCATTTCTTTACATTTCTTACATGTGTACTACAGAGAAATGTTGTCTGCTTGTAATATTTATTACGTTGACATGGAAATGCTTTTTTACAGTGTTTTCCTGCACAGTTAACAATCTGGGGCAGTAAAGATACTGAAATTATTATTATAGTAAATATTTTCTCTCTCCAGGTGAAATCACTAAGAAAGGTTTGGTGGTGCCGATGACGAAGGACATCTACGGCCCAGCTCTGAAGAGGCTGAAGGAGGAAGGCCTGCGTATCACCTCCAAGAGCACACTACAGGAGTAGCAGCAGCTTCCTCATGCATCAGCGCAGATTGTAAAACGCTTGACACAGATCTCAAATAATCTGCTCAATTTACTGTCAATGACAGAAATGACACAAGGAAAGAAAGGTAGTTGAGAATGGCTATTGAAAAAGAGGCATTGTGGTATACTGCATTTAGAACTAATTGAGACAAACAGACATATACTGTACATCCTCTGTTTCATCTGCATTGTCCTCTCTTCTAACACAGTATAAAGATGATAGAGGCCCATTTGGAATAAATGCACTCATGGTAATTCACTGTACATAAACAGGAACTTCAGTCCAAATGCAGATTTATATACACTACTTGTTTTTCACTAAAGTCTTCAAAGCAAGTTTTGTCTTTTTAACAGCTGAGCTTAATATTAGGTCATATTGAACACATTATGCCACAGCTGTGCCCAATGTAGTTATGAGTAAACCCACTGTAATAGACAGCACCGGTAGACGTATGACTAGCCTGCGTGAACAGCTAGCACTCAGAAAAACAAATACTGTAGCTGTGCCAATCACCAGGGCATTTGTATGGTTTATACTGTATTCCATTACCACCTCATCTAAAACATACCATTCAATTAATTCAGAACAATACCTGCCACTGTATGGTTTATACTGTATTTAGATTTTACTGCTCACCACCTACTGTATTTTACTGTTCCAGAAATTACATGGGATTCAGAATGACTTAGTAAGAATTTGAGATCAACCAAACTGCTGTATTTAGTGTGCGGCTCCTAGAAATAGCATATTTAAGAGACAAAGGATATTATTATTAAATATTTAGAAAACTTTCATTTTCTTTATTTTGCTGATTAGATGTCACCATTATCACAGTTTGAACACCATTAACAGTAGATTAGCCTACAATATTGAAATGTAAGTTCGATGTTTCTTATGAAATTCTGTCATTTCACACAATAGTCAAAATGAACAAAGTCTAAATGAACAGAAACTATAGAACCCATATATTTGTATTTTAAATAGCTATTTCTCAAATTATATTATCTGCACCTTTCCCTGAAAGACTGAAGTCACCTTTTTGTATTTGTATAAAAATTAAAGGGAAGATGGTCAATTTGAAGGTCTCTTTGACTTTGTAATTGTGATAGTGTGCAAGAGACTGCAGAACGCAAGGCTATAACTGCATTCAAAATGGGGTCCAAAAATAATGTTCATGTTTTTAAGAGGTTCACTTCTTGTATACCTTTTCATGTGTTGCACATTCAACTTTAATAGCTTCCCTTTCTCAATATTTCAAGGGCATGACATTTTCTGATGGAAATGTTTTCATTTACATAACTTTTATCTTAAAGCTCTGATATCCTAAGTCCTAATGGATGGGTACTCTGATTGTTAAGAAGCGAGGTCACAAAGCTGCATTGAAGTGTGGAACATCTTGTTTCTCTCGTACTACAAGAGTTGCTACAAGAACATTTGTTGTCCTTGCATCCAAACCATTGGCATTCTGAAATTATTTAGCACATGCCTGCAGATACTGTTCATGTAGCATCATATCAAGTTTCTATAAAATTCAAATTGTTGAATTCATAATTTAGCAATATCAATATTTTCATTTTGTCTTGGATCAATGGACATCAGTTCTATCATCTTGTTAGTGGATGCCCTTTGAACAAAAAAAAACAGCGCTTTGCTTCCACTCAATTTGGGCCCATCCATGCAAAATAGGCCACCAAGCAGTGGATAATTGGGCTTGTCATTATTAAAAGTCAAAAATGCAAATAAAGGCATGGATACAGCCGTTGGTCCAGACGGTGTCTGGACACTTGACCTACTTTTCCCCAGAAAAGATGAATTTCTTAGGGAGTCTTGGACTGGATTAGAACATAAAAATCAATTCTCTGGAGGGATTATTCCATAACTCCATGAGTCATTCCGCTGTCACCAGGAATATTTGATGAAGTATCTGAAATGTCTGCTTTCTTAAAGCCATTCTTGTTTTTTCATGCGTACCTATTAGCCAGTGTCTTCTCCATGGGTGGGTAAAAAACAAAATCACACCCACCCTTGCCGTGATCAGTGATAAGTTTGCACTTTAGTTAGATCAGTTTGCACTTTATGCTAATGGAAATGTATATCTCAAAGTCATGTAGTCTTAAACATTGGGTATGTACATTCTCCACAATCATGTCTAAGAAGTATGTGACAGAAAATGTGCAAGGTTAAAAGATACAGGGTAGATGGTGCTGTCACTTACTGTAAGTATGCAACATGCAACGGTTGGTGATTTTTTCTCCACAGGACTTCAGAAGAAGATGGAGAATAATAATAATAATAGTAGTAGTAGTAATAATAATAACTAGGGCTGCGAGCAGCATTGAGCGGGCCCTCGCACCCCACGCGAGTCGGGGTGTGGCGCCATTAAAGGCTGTGCTATTTCGGTGTCCAGTACTGAGAGAAACTTCCTGTCACCAGTAGGTGGCGCTCTAAGCGTGACTCAATACCGAAGCATAGATGTGTTCAGGACGGTACCTTGATGAAGCGTGAGAAATGTTGAGTAAATTGGATAACGTATGTAGGAGTTATGAGGACTTCCTGTTTCACCAGTAGGTGACGCTGTAGGTATGACGGAATACTGACTTACAGAAGTGTTTAAGATGCGACCTTCATCAAGCATGAGCAATTTGGAGTAAATCGGATAACATATGTAGGAGTTATGAGTACTTCCTGTTTCACCAGTAGGTGGCGCTGTAAGTGTGACTCAATACCGACGGATAGATGGGTTCAGAAGGTGACCTTCATGAAGCGTCAGCAATTTGGTGCAAATCGGATGATGTATGCAGGAGTTATGAGGACTTCCTGTTTCACCAATAGGTGGCGCTATAGGTATGACGCAATACTGACACATAGATGTGTTCAGGACAGAACCATCATGAAGCATGAGATATATCGGAGAAATTGGATAATGTATGGAGGAGTTATGAGGACTTCCTGTTTCACCAATAGGTGGCGCTATAAGTATGACGCAATACTGAAACATAGATGTGTTCAGGACAGAACCGTCATGAAGCGTGAGATATATCGGACAAATCGGATAATGTATGTAGGAGTTATGAGTACTTCCTGTTTCACCAGTAGGTGGCGCTGTAAGTGAAACTCAATACCGACGCATAGATGTGTTCAGAAGGTGACCTTCATGAAGCGTCAGCAATTTGGTGCAAATCGGATGATGTATGCAGGAGTTATGAGGACTTCCTGTTTCACCAATAGGTGGCGCTATAAGTATGACGCAATACTGACACATAGATGTGTTCAGGACAGAACCGTCATGAAGCGTGAGATATATCGGACAAATCCGATAATGTATGGAGGAGTTATGGGGACTTCCTGTTTCACCAATAGGTGGCGCTATAAGTATGATGCAATACTGACACATAGATGTGTTCAGGACAGAACCGTCATGAAGCGTGAGACATATCGAACAAATCGGATAATGTATGGAGGAGTTATGAGGACTTCCTGTTTCACCAATAGGTGGCTCTATAAGTATGATGCAATACTGACACATAGATTTGTTCAGGACAGAACCGTCATGAAGCGTGAGATATATCAGACGAATTGAATAATGAATGTAGGAGTTATGAGGACTTCCTGTTTCACCAATAGGTGGCGCTATAAGTATGACGCAATACTGACACATAGATGTGTTCAGGACAGAACCGTCATGAAGCGTGAGATATATCGGACAAATCCGATAATGTATGGAGGAGTTATGAGGACTTCCTGTTTCACCAATAGGTGGCGCTATAAGTATGACGCAATACTGACACATAGATGTGTTCAGGACTGAACCGTCATGAAGCGTGAGATATATCGGACAAATTGGATAATGTATGGAGGAGTTATGAGGACTTCGTGTTTTATGGCGAAATGTCAAACTTTGGCGGGGCGCCACAGCAAGGGTGTTTGGTGAAAACTCAATTTTTTTGATAACTTTTGATCACAAAGGTCTTCAGATGAAGCTGACCCGATATGAAGTTGATCGGATGAAATCTGTAGGAGGAGTTCGTCGAAGTACGAGGCATGGAAATGGTCAAAACAAGGACAAAATGGCACATCAAAAGCAAAATGGCGGCCTTCCTGTTGCATGTTGGGTATAGCTCCAAGAGACATTTTAGTGCGGCTCGATGAACTACATATGCCCTCCGAATTTCGTTCGCCTACATCAAACTGAAAGGTGGGGCTCGCCATTTTAGATTTTCCAGGGGGCGCTCTTGAGCCGTTTTGCCACGCCCATTTCCGTCACCAATGATATATCCGATTTTCACCGGGACTGATGTATCTGCAAAGTTTCATCCGTTTTCATTGATGTTTAGGCCGCCAAAAAGGCATTTGTTTCGGAAGAAGAAGGAGAAGAAGGAGAATAAGGAGAACTAGTGCTGCGAGCAGCAGTGAGCGGGCCCTCGCACCCCACGCGGGTCGGGGTGTGGCGCCGTTAAAGGGTGTGCTATTTCGGTGTCCAGTACTGACAGAAACTTCCTGTCACCAGTAGGTGGCGCTCTAAGCGTGACTCAATACCGACGCATAGATGTGTTCAGGACAGTACCTTGATGAAGCGTGAGAAATGTTGTGTAAATCGGACAAAGTATGTAGGAGTTATGAGGACTTCCTGTAAGCAGTAGGTGGCGCTGTAGGTATGACGCAATACTGACCTACAGATGTGTTCAAGATGCGACCTTCATCAAGCATGAGCAATTTGGAGTAAATCGGATAATGTATGTAGGAGTTATGAGTACTTCCTGTTTCACCAGTAGGTGGCGCTGTAAGTGTAACTCAATACCGACGCATATATGTGTTCAGAAATTGACCTTCATGAAGCGTCAGCAATTTGGTACAAATCGGATGATGTATGCAGGAGTTATGAGGACTTCCTGTTTCACCAATAGGTGGCGCTATAAGTATGAAGCAATACTGACACATAGATGTGTTCAGGACAGAACCGTCATGAAGCGTGAGATAAATCGGACAAATCGGATAATGTATGGAGGAGTTATGAGGACTTCCTGTTTCACCAATAGGTGGCGCTATAAGTATGACGCAATACTGACACATAGATGTGTTCAGGACAGAACCGTCATGAAGCGTGAGATATATCGGACACATTGGATAATGTATGGAGGAGTTATGAGGACTTCCTGTTTCACCAATAGGTGGCGCTATAAGTATGACGCAATACTGACACATAGATGTGTTCAGGACAGAACCGTCATGAAGCGTGAGATATATCGGACACATTGGATAATGTATGGAGGAGTTATGAGGACTTCCTGTTTCACCAATAGGTGGCGCTATAAGTATGACGCAATACTGACACATAGATGTGTTCAGGACAGAACCGTCATGAAGCGTGAGATATATCGGACAAATTGGATAATGTATGGAGGAGTTATGAGGACTTCCTGTTTCACCAATAGGTGGCGCTATAAGTATGACGCAATACTGACACATAGATGTGTTCAGGACAGAACCGTCATGAAGCGTGAGATATATCGGACAAATTGGATAATGTATGGAGGAGTTATGAGGACTTCGTGTTTTATGGCGAAATGTCAAACTTTGGCGGGGCGCCACGGCAAGGGTGTTTGGTGAAAACTCAATTTTTTTGATAACTTTTGATCACAAAGGTCTTAAGATGAAGCTGACCCGATATGAAGTTGATCGGATGAAATCTGTAGGAGGAGTTCGTCGAAGTACGAGGCATGGAAATGGTCAAAACAAGGACAAAATGGCACATTAAGCCCAAAATGGCGGACTTCCTGTTGCATGTTGGGTATAGCTCCAAGAGACATTTTAGTGTGTCTCGATGAAATACATGTGCCCTCCGAATTTCGTTCCCCTACATCAAACTGAAAGGTGGGGCTCGCCATTTTAAATTTTCCAGGGGGCGCTCTTGAGCCGTTTTGCCACGCCCATTTCCGTCACCCATGAATTATCAAATTTTTCACCGGGCCTGACGTATCTGCAAAGTTTCATCCGTTTTCATCGATGTTTAGGCCGCCAAAAATGCATTTGTTTTGGAAGAAGGAGGAGAAGAATAATAATAATAATCCTTCGAAATTCAATAGGGCCTCGCACCGCCAGTGCTCGGGCCCTAATAATAATAATCCTTCGAGTTTCAATAGGGCCTCGCACCGCCAGTGCTCGGGCCCTAACTAGGGCTGCGAGCAGCAGTGAGCGGGCCCTCGCACCCCACGCGGGTCGGGGTGCTGCGCCGTTAAAGGCGGTGCTATTTCGGTGTGCAGTACTGAGAGAAACTTCCTGTCACCAGTAGGTGGCGCTCTAGGCGTGACTCAATACGGAAGCATAGATGTGTTCAGGACGGTACCTTGATGAAGCGTGAGAAATGTTGAGTAAATCGGATAACGTATGTAGGAGTTATGAGGACTTCCTGTAAGCAGTAGGTGGCTCTGTAGGTATGACGCAATACTAACCTACAGATGTGTTCAAGATGCGACCTTCATCAAGCATGATTAATTTGGAGTAAATCGGATAATGTATGTAGGAGTTATGAGTACTTCCTGTTTCACCAGTAGGTGGCGCTGTAAGTGTAACTCAATACCGACGCATAGATGTGTTCAGAAGGTGACCTTCATGAAGCGTCAGCAATTTGGTGCAAATCGGATGATGTATGCAGGAGTTATGAGGACTTCCTGTTTCACCAATAGGTGGCGCTATAAGTATGACGCAATACTGACACATAGATGTGTTCAGGACAGAACCGTCATGAAGCGTGAGATATATCGGACAAATCGGATAATGTATGTAGGAGTTATGAGGACTTCCTGTTTCACCAATAGGTGGCGCTATAAGTATGACGCAATACTGACACATAGATGTGTTCAGGACAGAACCGTCATGAAGCGTGAGATATATCGGACAAATCGGATAATGTATGTAGGAGTTATGAGGACTTCCTGTTTCACCAATAGGTGGCGCTATAAGTATGACGCAATACTGACACATAGATGTGTTCAGGACAGAACCGTCATGAAGCGTGAGATATATCGGACAAATCCGATAATGTATGGAGGAGTTATGAGGACTTCCTGTTTCACCAATAGGTGGCGCTATAAGTATGACGCAATACTGACCCATAGATGTGTTCAGGACACAACCGTCATGAAGCGTGAGATATATCGGACAAATCCGATAATGTATGGAGGAGTTATGAGGACTTCCTGTTTCACCAATAGGTGGCGCTATAAGTATGACGCAATACTGACCCATAGATGTGTTCAGGACAGAACCGTCATGAAGCGTGAGATATATCGGACAAATCGGATAATGTATGGAGGAGTTATGAGGACATCGTGTTTTATGGCGAAATGTCAAACTTTGGCGGGGCGCCGCGGCAAGGGTGTTTGGTGAAAACTCAATTTTTTTGATAACTTTTGATCACAAAGGTCTTAAGATGAAGCTGACCCGATATGAAGTTGATCGGATGAAATCTGTAGGAGGAGTTCGTCGAAGTACGAGGCATGGAAATGGTCAAAACAAGGACAAAATGGCACATTAAGAGCAAAATGGCGGACTTCCTGTTGCATGTTGGGTATAGCTCCAAGAGACATTTAAGTGTGGCTCGATGAAATACATATGCCCACCGAATTTCGTTCGCCTACATCAAACTGAAAGGTGGGGCTCGCCATTTTAAACTTTCCAGGGGGCGCTCTTGAGCCGTTTTGCCACGCCCATTTCCGTCACCAATGATATATCCGATTTTCACCGGGACTGATGTATCTGCAAAGTTTCATCCGTTTTCATTGATGTTTAGGCCGCCAAAAAGGCATTTGTTTCGGAAGAAGAAGGAGAAGAAGGAGAATAAGGAGAATAATAATAATCCTTCGAGTTTCAATAGGGCCTCGCACCGCCAGTGCTCGGGCCCTAACTAGGGCTGCGAGCAGCATTGAACGGGCCCTCGCACCCCACGCGTGTCGGGGTGCGGCGCCGTTAAAGGCTGTGCTATTTCGGTGTCCAGTACTGAGAGAAACTTCCTGTCACCAGTAGGTGGCGCTCTAGGCGTGACTCAATACCGAAGCATAGATGTGTTCAGGACGGTACCTTGATGAAGCGTGAGAAATGTTGAGTAAATTGGATAAAGTATGTAGGAGTTATGAGGATTTCCTGTTTCACCAGTAGGTGGCGCTGTAAGTGTGACTCAAAACCGACACATAGATGGGTTCAGAAGGCCACCTTCATGAAGCGTCAGCAATTTGGTGCAAATCGGATTATGTATGCAGGAGTTATGAGGACTTCCTGTTTCACCAATAGGTGGCGCTATACGTATGACGCAATACTGACACATAGATGTGTTCAGGACAGAACCGTCATGAAGCGTGAGCTATATCGGACAAATTGGATCATGTATGGAGGAGTTATGAGGACTTCCTGTTTCACCAATAGGTGGCGCTATAAGTATGATGCAATACTGACACATAGATGTGTTCAGGACAGAACCGTCATGAAGCGTGAGAAATATCGGACAAATCGGATAATGTATGGAGGAGTTATGAGGACTTCCTGTTTCACCAATAGGTGGCGCTATAAGTATGATGCAATACTGACACATAGATGTGTTCAGGACAGAACCGTCATGAAGCGTGAGATATATCGGACAAATTGGATAATGTATGTAGGAGTTATGAGGACTTCCTGTTTCACCAATAGGTGGCGCTATAAGTATGACGCAATACTGACACATAGATGTGTTCAGGACAGAACCGTCATGAAGCGTGAGATATATCGGACAAATTGGATAATGTATGGAGGAGTTATGAGGACTTCCTGTTTCACCAATAGGTGGCGCTATAAGTATGACGCAATACTGACACATAGATGTGTTCAGGACAGAAGCGTCATGAAGCGTGAGATATATCGGACAAATTGGATAATGTATGGAGGAGTTATGAGGACTTCGTGTTTTATGGCGAAAAGTCAAACTTTGGCGGGGCGCCACGGCAAGGGTGTTTGGTGAAAACTCAATTTTTTTGATAACTTTTGATCACAAAGGTCTTAAGATGAAGCTGACCCGATATGAAGTTGATCGGATGAAATCTGTAGGAGGAGTTCGTCGAAGTACGAGGCATGGAAATGGTAAAAACAAGGACAAAATGGCACATAAAGAGCAAAATGGCGGACTTCCTGTTGCATGTTGGGTATAGCTCCAAGAGACATTTAAGTGTGGCTCGATGAAATACATATGCCCACCGAATTTCGTTCGCCTACATCAAACTGAAAGGTGGGGCTCGCCATTTTAAACTTTCCAGGGGGCGCTCTTGAGCCGTTTTGCCACGCCCATTTCCGTCACCAATGAAATATCCGATTTTCACCAGGACTGATGTATCTGCAAAGTTTCATCCGTTTTCATCGATGTTTAGGCCGCCAAAAAGGCATTTGTTTGGGGAGAAGAAGAAGGTAGAAGGAGAATAATAATAATAACTAGTGCTGCGAGCAGCAGTGAGCGGGCCCTCGCACCCCACGCGGGTCGGGGTGTGGCGCCGTTAAAGGGTGTGCTATTTCGGTGTCCAGTACTGACAGAAACTTCCTGTCACCAGTAGGTGGCGCTCTAAGCGTGACTCAATACCGACGCATAGATGTGTTCAGGACAGAACCGTCATGAAGCGTGAGATATATCGGACAAATCCGATAATGTATGGAGGAGTTATGAGGACTTCCTGTTTCACCAATAGGTGGCGCTATAAGTATGATGCAATACTGACACATAGATGTGTTCAGGACAGAACCGTCATGAAGCGTGAGATATATCGGACAAATCCGATAATGTATGGAGGAGTTATGGGGACTTCCTGTTTCACCAATAGGTGGCGCTATAAGTATGACGCAATACTGACACATAGATGTGTTCAGGACAGAACCGTCATGAAGCGTGAGCTATATCGGACAAATTGGATAATGTATGGAGGAGTTATGAGGACTTCCTGTTTCACCAATAGGTGGCGCTATAAGTATGACGCAATACTGACACATAGATGTGTTCAGGACAGAACCGTCATGAAGCGTGAGATATATCGGACAAATCGGATAATGTATGGAGAAGTTATGAGGACATCGTGTTTTATGGCGAAATGTCAAACTTTGGCGGGGCGCCACGGCAAGGGTGTTTAGTGAAAACTCAATTTTCTTGATAACTTTTGATCACAAAGGGCTTAAGATGAAGCTGACCGAGTATGAAGTTGATCGGATGAAATCTGTAGGAGGAGTTCGTTGAAATACGAGGCATGGAAATGGTCAAAACAAGGACAAAATGGCACATTAAAAGCAAAATGGCGGCCTTCCTGTTGCATGTTGGGTACAGCTCTAAGAGACATTTTAGTGTGGCTCGATGAAATACATATGCCCTCCGAATTTCGTTCGCCTACATCAAACTGAAAGGTGGGGCTCGCCATTTGAAACTTTCCAGGGGGCGCTCTTGAGCCGTTTTGCCACGCCCATTTCCGTCACCAATGATATATCCGATTTTCACCGGGACTGATGTATCTGCAAAGTTTCATCCGTTTTCATTGATGTTTAGGCCGCCAAAAAGGCATTTGTTTCGGAAGAAGAAGGAGAAGAAGGAGAATAAGGAGAATAATAATAATCCTTCGAGTTTCAATAGGGCCTCGCACCGCCAGTGCTCGGGCCCTAATAATAATCCTTCGAGTTTCAATAGGGCCTCGCACCGCCAGTGCTCGGGCCCTAATTATTACTAATAATATTACTAATCAGCTTCGCTAATCAGCTTCGCTGCCTGGCCCCTAAACATGGAAAAAAAAGTTTCTCATTAACAATCTTATGTGAATGTAAATTAGACTGCATGTTGTAATGGAATTTAACTGATCTAGTCAAAAAAGGATTTACCAAGATTCGCTCAAAAGGTTAAGTCTGGTTTATTGAGGAAACATACGAGCGCAAGGACTTCAGGACAACGCAACAAGAGTGGTTCATCCTAGAAGTGAAGTCCCTATGTCTTGCTCTGCCTTATATTCAAGCAAAACACAGGTACGGTGCTTCCAGGATGTGATTGGCTAATCCATTGTACGTCATATGAAATGGCAGACGTGGCCGAGAATACAGACATGTGACATGAGAAAAGGCGGCAATTTCTTGGAGACAAAAGGACAAAGGATGGTTATTCTGGTGTAGACAGATTTCTAGGTGTATGGCCTCCTGGAGGCCATTCTGTAGGTTAGCACAGCTATGTGAACGGTTGGGGAGGTGGTGAATTACAAAAAAGGAGAGAGAGAACAAAGGTTTAAGGTGTTTGGATGTAAATTCTATAAGAATGTTTTTAACTTAAACTTGGCTAAATGCAAATGGCGGAAGAAAGGAGGAGGGACAGTCACCATAGCTACGGATGCTCTGAGCTGCAGGAGCATTTCCTTTGAAGATTTTACTTCTTTTGAATATCACGCCGTCATTTTAAAGTGCCAGCCCCCAGTTCTGACAGTTACTGTGTATACTGTAGACCACCCAAGAAATGTCCAACCTTATTAGCAGATTTCTCTGAACTCTTGTCCATTATCCACACAAACTATGATAAGATTATCATCACAGGTGATTTTAATCTGCATGTTGATAATGTGGGTGACTCAAAGGCCAGGGACTTTATCAAACTTTTGAATTCCATGGACTTTACTCAACATGTAACTGGACCCACTCACAACCGAGGTCACACCCTTGACCTTGTGATCACAAAGGGTCTCATGACTGTGGTGTCTACTATCAGTGACCTTGCTGTTTCTGACCACTTTTGTATTTTCCTCACAGCACTGTTACCCAAAGAGTAAAATGAGATTACTACGCAGCGATGAGGCGGGGCCAGGCAATTTCTGACAAGTTTAGGAGCAATAAGCAAGAGAATAGGAAGACAACAAGAAAGTTGACATTGCAATGTTCATTTTGTACATTCATATCGTATTGTAAAACATTTGTAAAACATTTTGATGCATTGTAAGCTCGATTTTGATAATTCAACAATCTGGTCAATGAGTTTGTGAATTACAGTCTGAAGATCCAGTGTAGCAAGTTTGGTGTTAATTGATTGAAAAATGTGGGATGAGATATGTTTATTAATTTTTACAGTTTTTTTTTTTGCTTTTCTTCATAATTGAACATTAACTTCAGCAGCTGTGTACTCAGTCAGTTGCCAATCAATCGATTTAGTCATTGTTATCCTCAGCGGGGGTTGGGTAGGGTTGCCAACAGCGATGTCTCCGATTAGTGGTGCTTGCGTTGGATTGTGGGTAATGTAGTTTTCTCTGTATGAAGTGTTGGTTTCAGAGGACAGAATTAAACATATTTTTAAAAATTAAATTTTTGAGATATAATTCTGAAATAAATCACACTACATCTTGGATATGTGGTCAATGTTGTCACTTTTTATGAGGATGATCAGACATTGATTTGGCGAGAATTAATAGGAACTGTATACAGAACTGTTAACAGTAAAACTTTTTGATGTTCTGTGGGCTCAATTTTTCCTATTTCTGTGAGGATCGTTTGGTAAGGACAGTCTGAAGTTGCAGTATATCTATTTTTGTGTCAATTGAACAAAAAATGTGGGAGGATATAGGTTCGATAGGTTTTACAGTTTATGAAAAAATCAGAGTGACGGACTTCAGAATTCCTGCAAGGTCAGAACATATGAAAGTTTTGTCTCACTTGGGACTACATTGACATGGTGGTTTTACAGTGATAGCACATATGGCTGATTTGTTATGATTTTTTTAAGTTTTAAAATTTTCTGTTGCTGTAGCGCCACCTTCAGCTTTATTGACCTACAATGCAGGTTGAGGACTTTGGGTATAGTACTGGAGCTATGTGCAAAGTTTGGTGATTTTTTGTCCATGGGAAGTCAGGCTTCAGTGGAAGATGGAGAATAATAACAATAATAACTAGAAAGTACTTTTCCTGGAGAAAATGTGAGGTGGGCTAGCTGCTGCAGCTGTATGTAACAGCTACTGCTAGAACTACTACGGACCAGGCAATCTCCATGCACCCACCGGCAAAGACCGTGCGTCTCTAGCCCACTCAGGGGCTGAGTTGTGGGGTCTGTGGCGTGGACAGTGGCATGGTGGTGAGACTCCGCCCCCTCAGGTCAGAGCTGGTCGAGGACAGTGTACCCCTCTCCGGGCCACCTACCCGCCCGCACCAGTGAAGACCATGTGTCTCTAGCCCAATCAGGGGCTGAGTTGTGGGGCCCGTGGCGTGGATAGTGGCGTGGTGGTGAGACTCCGCCCCCTCAGGTCAGAGCTGGTCGAGGACAGTGTATCCCTCTCCGGGCCACCTACCCGCCCGCACCGGTGAAGACCACTCAGGGGCTGAGTTGTGGGGCCGTGGTGTGGATAGTGGTGTGGGGATGAGACTCCGCCCCCTCAGGTCAGAGCCAGTCAGGGACAGTGTACCCCTCTTCGGGCCACCTACCTGACTCAACCGGTGAAGACGGTGTGTCTCTAGCCCACTCAGGGGCTGAGTTGTGGGGCCCGTGGCGTGGATAGTAGCGTGCTGGTTAGGCCCCGCTCCCTTGGGTCACAGCTAGTCGGGAACAGTACAGTGACCTCTGGGCAATTTCCATGCATCCACCAATGAAGACTGTGTATTTCTAGCCCACTCT
>NC_140251.1:24111720-24174220 GCF_949987555.1 Borostomias antarcticus
TTCTAGGGCCTTTACTCTTCAGTCTGTATATGCTACCCCTACATGATGTAATTAGAAGGCACAATATTAGCTACCATAGCTATGCAGATGACACTCAGCTCTATATTGTGATGTGATGCCCGATGTTCATTTCAGTTGACCACCTGATAGAATGCATTGCTGATATAAATGCATGGGTGTCACAGACCTTCCTTCAGTTAAACCAGGACAAAACAGATGTGCTGATCATTGGTGATAAAGTTGAAAGGGAGAGACTATCTGGGCATTTAAAAACACTGACAAGTGTCAAGTATGAAACCTAGGTGTTATGTTCGATTCTGATCTTAATTTTGAGGCCCATATTAAGAATATCACCAGGACATCTTTTTATCACCTGAGAAACAGTGGTAAGGTGAAACCTTTTTTTCTCTTGGGCCGACACTGAAAGACTAATGCATGCTGGTCTACCAAAGAAAGCGCTTCGTCAACTTCAGATGATACAAAATGCAGTACGTGTCCAGACCAGAGGGAGGGCACACATCACGGCAATCTTATAATCACTACACTAGTTACCGGTCAGTTTTAGAATAGATTTTAAGATTCTTTTATTAGTTTATAAACCACTCCATGGTCATGCACTTGTCAGGCATGCTTTTACATTATACACCAAGTAGGTCTCTGAGATCCTCTGGCATGAACGTTTAACGGTTCCTGGCGCCATGACCAAGAGACATGGGGAGGCAGCCTTCAGTTTATACACTCCCAGCCTCTGGAATACCCTACCAGAATACCGAAACTATGGGAACTTTTAGGCAAGATCTTAAGACATACCTTTTTAATCTCGTTACCTATAGTAATTTAATTTTTTTATATGCTTTTTATTTTATTTTTTAAACTTAGTTTCTTTTGTCTTAATTTCTATTCTCTTTTACTATGTATGATGTCCTGTTTCATTCTCTTATTTTTCTCTACTATTTTAACTGTTTTAAATTTTTTCTGTATATTTGTTTTTATGAACAGTGCTATATAAATAAAGTTGACCTTGACTTTGAAAAATGAATGGTGGTCAATGGATGGCCGTGTTTGGGCGGCTCGTAGACTAGCCCCGTGATTCGGATCCATTCCGAAATTTAATAGTTTCTAAATTGGCTTGTGCTGCACCCCTCCACCAGGTCTGATGAAAATCCCTCTGGTAGATTTTGTGTAATCCTGGTCCAAATAATGCATGGATGTGAACGGCTGGCCATGTTTGGGCAGCTTGTGGACCCGCCTTGTGATTCCCCCCCCCCCCCCCCCCCATCTCATAAGTCTATGGAAGAGAGACACAGTTTCTTACTCCAGCCGACAGCCATACTCAAAGGTCAATCATTATAATCAGGAACAGCTAACAGGATCAGATTAAACCAACATTTCTCTGAAAATCAACCAAATTCAACAATCGTGTATGACAATGTTCTAGAGGGTACTGTGACAGTGTTGTGCCTAGTGGCAGCTATTGATCATGTCTTCTACACTTTCTTTATTGATTGTAGAACTAGTTCAGCATTTAGCAATCAATGCTATTTAATTACTGATGGTTCTTAGTCAGCTCAGTGCAGTTTTTTTCTCCCTTTCTAAAAATGTACGTAGTTCTTACTTGTGAGCCTTTGAGAAGTATATTTTTTTAACAAGGTCAAGGTCAACTTTATTTATAAAGCACGTTTAAAATCAACCGAAGTTGCACCAAAGTGCTGTACAATATATAAAATAAACTAAAACAAAAAACAGAATAAAGTGCACATAATCACAGAACAATAAAAGGACAGGACACAAAACAGGACAGGGGATGTAGGCTATCAGGCCTCAAAAGCCAGTGAAAACAAGTGCGTTTTAAGCTGAGACTTAAAGAGCCCTAGGTTCTGTGCGTGTCTAATGTGTGGAGGGAGGCTGTTCCAGAGCTTTGGGCCAGCCACCGCAAAAGCTCGGTCACCCTTGGTCTTAAGTCTCGATCTAGGGACTATTAAAAGAGTCTCGGAGGAGGACCTCAGGGTTCTAGATGTCGCACGAACTTGAATCAGTTCAGCCAGATAGTGGGGGGCCAAACCATGTAGAGCCTTAAAAATAAACATTAAGATTTTAAAATCAATCCTGAAGCGAACAGGAAGCCAGTGGAGGGAGGCCAGCACCGGTGTGATGTGGTCCGGCTTCTTGGTTCCAGTCAGGAGGCGTGCAGCAGCATTCTGGACCAATTGCAGGCGCCTCAGTGACCGCTGGTCAAGGCCCACATACAAGGCATTACAGTAGTCCAATCTTGAAGAAATAAAAGCATGGATGACTGTCTCCAGGTCCTTAAGAGAGAGGTACGGTTTCAGTTTGGATAAGAGCCTCAGCTGGAAAAAAGAGCCTTTAACCACAGAGCCAATTTGTCGCTCAAAATTAAAACCAGTATCAAAAGTGACACCAAGACTTTTAATAAAAGAGCGATTCTTGGCAGCGAGGGGCCCTAGGTTGCTAACAAGGCTGTCTTTTTGACCAAACAAAATAACCTCGGTCTTCCCATCATTCAGACTAAGGAAGTTTAAGTCCATCCAGGTCTTGATGTCATTTAGCGCAGATGTTACAGGCTTAAAGGAATCCTTACAGTTCAATTTCAGGGGAGGTACAGTTGGACATCGTCAGCATAACAGTGGAAAGACACATTGTGTTTCCGTAGAATGGAACCCAGGGGCAGCATATATAAAGAAAATAATAAAGGGCCTAAGATGGATCCTTGGGGGACACCGCAGGTGAGGGGGGCCACACTAGAGGAGAACTCACCCAGCTGGACAGAGAAGCTCCTATCAGTCAGGTAAGACTGTAGGAACATGAGAGCAGCACCTTTAATGCCAGCACACTGTTCAAGGCGGGTAAGAAGGGTCTTGTGATCCACAGTGTCAAAGGCCGCGGTCAGATCTAGTGTAACCAGGATAGCAGCACACCCAGAGTCGACAGTAAGAATAATATCATTAAAAATCCTTAAGAGAGCCGTTTCAGTGCTATGAGCAATTCTAAAACCAGACTGGAACTTCTCATACACATCATTCATCGCTAAAAAAGAGTGCAACTGAATGGAAACAATCTTTTCCAGTACTTTGGACAAAAAAGGCAGTTTAGAGATGGGCCTAAAATTAGAGAGAACATTTGGGTCAAGACTAGGCTTTTTGATTAGTGGCTGCACTATAGCATGTTTAAAGGAGGCTGGAAAGACTCCAAAACTAAAACATGCATGGACCAGAGTAAGAATAAAAGAGCCCACTGAATCAAACGCATCTTTAAAAAGGCGAGAGGGAACACTGTCGGAGGGGCAGTTTGTAGGCCGCAGCTCGTGGACAACGTCAGACAGTGATGTCAGGGATATGAGTTTAAACTCATTGAGACTAGCTGGGCACGAGGATGAGGCAGAGGGATCAGGGGCAGCAATGGGGGGCGCGGACCGAAGAGACACGATTTTCTCAACAAAGTAATTAAGAAAATCATTACAGAGAGCAGATGACGGTACAACCGGGGCAGTATCCCGAGGGTTGACGAGAGAGTCCAGAGTGTCAAAGAGAACCTTGGGTCCCCCAATGTTATTGGAGACAAGGTTGGAAATGTACCCGGTTTTTGCAGCCTTCACAGCTCTCTGAAACTCCATTACACAGTCCTGCAGAATCCCGAACGAGACATGTAGCTTGTCCTTTTTCCACTTTCTCTCAGCACGCCTACAAGAGCGTCTGAGCGCACGGATAGAGTCAGTAATCCACGGTTCAGAGCGTGTCTTGGGACTTCTACTCCTCAAGGCAACAGCGCATGGGACAACAGCAGTGAATAGAACAGGCATGTGATCAGAAATACAGGCGTTATCACAAATTTCATTTACACAGACAGTAAGGCCATGCGATAACACCAGGTCCAGCGTGTGGCCTTTATTATGCGTCGGTCCCGAGACCCACTGAGTGAGGCTGAAGGAATCAGTCAGAGCCAGGAAGTCTTTGGCCAGAGGACTGGATTCACAGCAGACATGGATGTTCATATCACCCGAAATCATAACATGATCATAATCCACCATGGTTCCAGACAGAAAACTCTCAAACTCCTGGATAAAATCCTTGTTGTATTTAGGTGGGCGATATACAATCGCACACAGCAGAGGGGGAGACGCGTTTAGTTCAAAGAGTTGCAGCTCAAAGCTCGAGTAAATGACAGATGGAATCTGCCGACAATGAAAGCTGGACTTGAAAACACGCAAGCCCACCACCTTTCCCCGTGGTCCGAGGGGTGCTGAGATACGTACAGTCGGGAGGGAGGAGTTCGGAGAATGGTATAGACTCACCAACGTGTAACCAAGTCTCGGTCAGGAACATAAAATCAAGCCCACGGGAAGTGAAAAAGTCATTTAGTTGGAACGTCTTATTCGCCAATGACCTGGCATTAATCAAAGCCATGGACAAGATCAAGTTGGGAGTCAGACTGGTCGCAGCCAATCTTACTGGGCGCAGGTTATTGGGGACAACCCCATCAGCACGGGCTCTCACCTGCCCGGACAGCGGTCCTGTTGTTCGGCTACACCAGCCAGAGGCAGCCGGCCCAGCGCGGGGAGTGGGCGCTGTCATCAGCGGGCCAGGCCGCACCGTAAGTCCGAGGGCATTCGGGCTGTGCACGTCAATCCGCACCCATGGCCTCTTGATCTGCAGCGATCGCCTGACAGTAGAGGAATAACAATATATGAGTCGCGGATTATCCAGACAAGACGACGACAGGAGAGCCTTGACTTTCACCAGAACACCACTCCGCTTTCCCCGTCTCCTCGGCGTTTGATCCGGGGAGAGGCACCAGGTGACCGGCGCAGGTAAGCAGGAATATCTGCTAACAGGGGGGGGGGCATTCTGATCTCGCATGTCAGCTCTAAAAAACATTTGCATCGAATCAGAAACTCGGATGCTTTGTAAAGTTTGACGATCGTAGGCAAATAGAGCCGAAACATCCCGACAGCAAACATTTAAAAACAGAGCAATGACAAACACAAAACTGAGTAGACGCGGCCGACGGCATGCCAAACATACTGGCGACATCATCTTAACACTTAAATCTTTATTGTATTTCCCATTTTCACTCAGACAAAACAGAACAGTGTCAGGGGCTCTGCACTCTCACAATGTCTGTCACAATATCAATATACTGTCGTCCAATGTCTGTTCACCCACGTTGATGTCGTTAAAAAGGTATCGCGACCATTTCTCCCATTTTATTTCAAATACATCCTCTTGAAGTCTTGTTACCCTGTGGGTAAATTTCTCCATTTTATAGATCTCCTCCACAATACCTGGCATTGTTCCTGGGTGGGAGGGTCTGGTTTAAGCCACAGCCTCGTTACTGCCTTCTTACTAGCAGCCAATAATACTTTAACTATGTATTTATCCTCTCCCCTTACAATATCATTCATCAAACACCCCAAATACAGCACAGTACATGATTTAGGCAGTGCATATTCCAATTTTCCTTCCAATGTCTTACATACATTATCCCAGTACTGATCCATCTTCTGACAACTCCAGAACACATGTACATGGTCTGCTTCCATATGACTACACATCCTCCAGCAGGGCTGCTGTATAGATAGGCGTCTCCCAGTAATCTTTGGAGTTACAAAAAATCGAATTATATTCTTCCAACTGAATTCCCTCCAAATCCTAGAACTAGTTGCTGTATGTTGTGTCTTACAAATACCATGCCAATCCTCATTAGTTATATCCATCTTAAGCTCCTTTTCCCACTTTCCTTTTATATAAAAGGTTGAGGTTCCCCTACATGCCACTAAACCCTGATAGAAAGCCAAAATTATTCTGCATTTCTTATTTTCGTATGCATTAGTTAATATTCTAATCACACAGTTTGTTTCATTGTGCTTATCCCTCACCTCCTTCTCAAAATAATCCCTCAACTGCAAGTATCTAAAAAAATCGTCCTTCCCTAAATCATGCTTTTCCCTCAAATTTTGAAAACTCTTTATATCCCCATTTTCCACTACGGTACACATAGCAGTAATGTCTTTGCCCATCCAAGTTTTAAATCCCTCATCAACCACCCCAGGCTTAAATCTAGAATCATAAGCCACCCACCTTAGAATTCTTGTATCTGTCTCCAATTTACAATGTTTTATTACCCTGTTCCAGATTTCTATTGTAAATTTGGTTATTGGATCCATTTTCCCTGCTATCTCCTTGAACAACTCCTTGTCAGCTATTAAAGCTTGGACCGGATACCCTTCCACCCATGATTCTATGTCCTTCCATCTAGTACTATAATGTGTATTGCACCAGTAAACCAAATGTCTAATCTGCGCGGCATAGAAATATTCCTTGAGGTTTGGCAGCGCCATACCACCCTTGTCTTTGGGGAGCTCCCTACTAACACAGTACGTAAAACTGACGGGACACATTGGTGTAATTGTGGTAATTTTGCGACGTCACCACCAGCGGACCTAGCTGACACCTAGCTGACACTTGCCTTTTCAGTCGCAAAATAACCAAAATAGCCGTCCTCAAGTACACTGTAAGGGAACGTAGCCGCCACTGCTGCTTTAATCCGTAACTACGATGTAATTAAATAACGTGACAATGTGGTTACATCACAGTCCCAATCGGACTTTATTGGAAATGTACATTTAGCGTCACAGTGGGTCAGAATGTTTGTATTAGGCTACTTACGTTTTAAAATAAATTTTGAAGTCTTACAGTACAGCAGCAATGGCGTAGGCTACATTGGTACGTGGACCAACAATCTTCAACAAACTTCAACAGTACTACAACAATCCTCCCACCTAAGCACTTATATTATATTGCACTGTACTTTAGATTGTGATTCTTGCACTTTGCCTTCAGCACTAGATTATGCTCTTATAAGACTATAGTCACTTGTTTTAGAAAGAAGATGCACTGAGTTCTGGCAAGTATTGGCTTTTTCCTACGTTAAATGCAATTATTGTTAGTCGCTTTGGATAAGAGCGTCTGCTAAATTACTGTAATATAATGTAATGTAATAGCATCGCGATCAAACCTGGTCTTAATACAAAACGTAAAAAAACAACTGTGGGAGCGGAACTGCACATGCGCATATGCGCTTCAGTTTCACATTTGCTAGCTCGGGCTGTCATGTGACGTCAATTAAATTACACATCCTGCTTTGTTCGGTTGATTCACTATAGTTGAAGCACACTTGGCGTCCAAACAGAATTCTCTATCGACACCCATGGTGAAAATCACGTGTGGAGACGACACCCTTGTCATGAGCCACTGGACTTTATTTTTTACATTTTCTTAGTCACAGGTCGTTACAGCATGTCTACGTACGAGATTACAATAGACAAGACATATCACAAATCTTTATGTAAACAGGTACAAAGGTAGAGATTACAATATTACATGCAAGCTTCATTTACAATGTTGGCCATCTAATTTGTAAATCCGATTAGTAAACATTTGCAGACCATTTGCCCCATCAGTAAACAATAGACACCTCATTTATAAATCTGATTCATAAACATTTGCCTATCAATAAACAATAGACACGAGGGAGTGAGGGCTTTCCCGTTTAAGACCCCATGTAGATTCTACAGATTGTCTCACTACTAGGGAGTGTTTACTAAGACACATTTCATCAATACATTAAAAGAAAAATAACTGTAAAACAGGTTAACCTCGCTGTTCTCTCAAAGGACAGGCATGAATGTAATCACACAAAAAGTCTCCCAGATAGACCCAGAATAAATCCTCCTGAACTACATGAATCACAATGCCAGCTTGTCTAGGAGCTCACAGCAAGACATTTCTCTGCTTGTTGCACTTGTAGTATGTGAGAAATACATTCATCACATTCATCAGGCACAGTCAGAGGGTGAATGAATGGAGCTCAGGCTTGTCCGAAGGCCTTCAGCACCTGAAACAGACAATCAAGGTTAGTCTGACGAAAGAGACAACTTATTCAGAAGTGTGTGTGTGTGTGTGTGTGTGTGTACCTGTTTTGGTGGAGCTCCATCCCTGAGCTACTGACTAGTTCTTCAACTGGTGTCTCATGGGCTTGGCTCCGGGGGCCAGATCCCAAATCTGTAATCATGATCACAGGGAAACATTCATCAGCCATCAGTCACATTTGTTTTCACTCAGCCCAGTTCATGATCTAGAGGTGGTTGCATTTACATGACACTGTGTGTTACATCTTACCCTCCCAGTAGTGTGTGTGTGATTTACCTGAGCATGAGGGCGGCAGTGCCTCAGATGAAGAGAGCGTCCACTCTTGGGCTTGTTCTGGGTCCGTCTGGAGAGCAGATTTTGGTTCCTGATTGTGGGCATCTGTTATCTACTGTCTCTTGTTGGGCCAATGTGCAAATGTTAGGATTTACAGTGTCTTGTCAAAAACTGTGTAGGAGTCCCAAAAACACAGTGTAGCGTGGCCGATCAATCTTGATTGCTCTTTTTGTCAGCTGTGATTTTGGTATGAATTTCCTGTCTGCATCCCTCTTCTGAAACCGGAAGGCATGAATCACGAAGGAAGTGCATGGGTGATTGAAGAGAGGGGCAGGGTTTGTGTAGACAAGGCAAAGAGCTTTGCCATCTGCAGAGATTTCAACAACTTCCACACACTGTCCATCCTCTGTGATGTATGCACAGTCCTTCTTCTGGCTTGACACTTTCACTTTGTGTGGTTTGACATGCGTGTTGAAATTCCTTTCCTGCAGTCTTTTAGCCACCTGTTTGATGGGCCTGTTCCCAGACCGCACCAGCCGCTTGACGCCATGAAGGTAGTTTTCAAACTGGAATGCACTGCAGTTGTCCAGACCGCCATATTTTTTTGCCTCAGCAGTTATGTGAACCAAAGTGTGCACATTGTACACCATGAAGTCATCGCCATAGTGGAACCTAGCTTCCAGAACAAAGTACTTCAGCAGCTCGTGGGCATAGGTACTGTGAACTTTCAGGAGCTTTGGACACGCCAGAATGCCCATAGCGACACTGAACACCATAAAGTGCTTGTATAGTTCATCTTCCAGAAGACCTTTCAGCACAAGTTTTCCTGTGTAGAGCATGAACTGCCGGAATTCTGTTGCTTTCCATCTCTCCACTTGATCAATCGATCGAGGCGACCTTGCAAAGTCTGATGGGATGCTGTCCTTGAGATCACGCATTCTGTCGCTGAGTAATGCACATTGCAGGGCAGACATTCTGACACCTCGCTTTCCTTTTCTGGTCCAGGTGAGGAGCAGTTTCTTCATAACCCCAAGGCAACACTGGTGCATGTAGTCAATGGGGAAAGCTGCAACCATGTCAATTGGCAAACCGGACAGTGGGGTGTCACCATGATGGTGTTCTACTTGTGTTTTGTTTCTGAAGGAGTGATCGTCCCTCAAAACCAGGTAATCTACTTCTGGGTATGTAACTCGACCAGTATAAGCACCCTTTTGCTCACACTTGTCACATCCATGATAGCCAGTGCAGTATTTTGTGTTCCTCACAAGAGCACGGGCAGGAGCATCACAGACAATGCATCGGATTCTAACCTGGATCATCTTGCCCCTGAACAGAAGGCCATTACTCATCACAGCATTCAGGTCAGCAACCACCTCCTCCAAAAAATCCAAGTTTTGGGGTTTGCTGTCCCCAGCAGTGAGAACTAGAGGGAAGATCTTGACAGGATGAAGCTGGACAGCGCAGAGAACAGGCCACATACTATTGCCTGAGCTTTTGAACAGTGGTAGGCCATCCACATTAATGGACAATTCAACCTATGTGATGTTTTCAAAATCTCCATGTGGGTATTGCTCAAGTGTATCAAGTAACTGCTTTTCCAGGGAAAGATGGATGTATTCCATCCCCGACCTCTTCTCAACAATAATGTCCCTGGGAGTTTGCATTACTGTACGGCTGGTGGAAGGCAGTTCTTGGTGGCCATGTTGTTGCAAGATCTTGAGTAACGCATCCAAGGCATTATGCTTGATGAGGTACTCATTTGTCCAGTCCCGCAAGTCCTCACGCAGAGAGGCCGGATGATCAGAGTCGGTATCATCATGGCAATGTTCGGAGTCATCTTTGTGGTGATGATCCGAGAAATCCTCTCGCCGATGATCCCAGTCATCCTCTCCGCTGTCTGCAAGGGCATCGTCATCGAAGTCTCGGACATCAACTCTCGCCATCTCATCATCATCTCTGCTGCCTGTAAGGGCATCTTCATCCAAGCCTGGGACATCAACTATCGCCATCTCACCATGATTATTATGGCGCTCAGGAATATCCATCTCCTTACAGCTTTCTGCTGTGCCATCTGAGGATTGAGTGTCACTGTGTTCAGCATTGTGGCGGGGGCGTTGAAACTCCCTAAGTCCCTTAAGCCTTTTGTGTCCAGCCCTCCAGTGCCTTTGATACTCATTCCTTCTCTTTCTCCTTTCGTCCAAGTCTATCCTATAAAAAAAAAAAAAAAAAAAAACAAGAGCTCTTTTATAAATAGTCTCAACATGACTGACAGACAACAGATTGTGATTCGAAATCACAGAAACCCGACTACTGGAACTGCGGTGTGTATCTAGCACGTACACAGAGCCCCAACACAAAGCCATGATGGCGGCGTACACAGAACAGCATCATTTGACCAGCCTTATTTGGGCGGGCTAACTTGACAATATGTAACAACTATCACCGCCGACCAACTGCATAATATTCTATAGTCACTCGCCTTGTAAATAAACTATTGCTGGTCGGATAGCTAGAGCGAACAATAACAGCGTCGCATAGCAGTGACGCACTACAACGGCGACTCACTGCTATGCGACGCTGTTATTGTTTGTTGGCTCTAGCTAGGCTATCGCCATCGACCAACTGCATAATATTCTAAAGTCAGAGGGACACAACGAACATGCGGGAAAGTGTATTCAATCACGACTAACTGCATAATATTCTATAGTCACTCGCCTTGTTAATAAACTATTGCTGGTCGGATAGCTAGAGCGAACAATAACAGCGTCGCATAGCAGTGACGCACTACAATGGCGACTCACTGCTATGCGACGCTGTTATTGTTAGCCATCTTAGCTCATGCGGTTGGTTGCTGACGATAACTTGGCGTATAAACAGCACACTTTTACCAGCAAAATTTGCCCAGACTTGCCAATGTTGAGGATTCAAAGCCATTGCAATCATAGCTATCAAAAACAGCTATATCACTTACTTCAGTGGGCTACAATCGTTGAAAACCTCTATTATGTGGTTCTGGCTGTATGTTCACACTGTACTGACCTGAAGACGGTAGACAACGGTAGTGTTCTTTTTCTTCTTCTTGTTGTTTTCTCTATGGCAGAAGGCGAAGCGCTGTTTCAGTGTATGTGCCAAAAGATCTTCTTTGTATTCCTCTTCTTTGCAAAACAACAGCCTCCGCTTCACTCGTAGAACTGGGGAACAATACGTAACCTTCCCTTCTTGTAGCAGTACCGGACATCCGTCTGTATCGGTCTGGTGGGATCCTATTGGCTAATGTTAGGCTGTACGTTTTTCATTGGCCACGTTTTCACAAACGACTGACCAATGGCGCGGCGACAGAGATTTCGGTGGAGCATTTAAACCCCACAGTAAAGCGAAGCGAACACCACACCACAACGAACAAGAGCAAGAGCAAGACCAAGAACCAAGACCAAGAACCAAGAGCAAGACCAAGAGCAAGAACCAAGAGCAAGACCCAAGAGCAAGAACCAAGAACAAAGAACAGTACAAAATACATTAAAAGCCAAAGGTAAGATTGTTTTACATTTGTGCATAGTTTTCTGGTTACAACGGCACAACTTTTCAGACCGTTCGCTTATCTTTGCCAAAGTTTGTTGCCAACACAATGCTTTGGCTTTAAGCCCGACCGGGCCGCCGACAGGCCGAAAATAGCAACGCCATGTTCGAGCCTGTTTGCTGAATTTGAACGGAGCCATGTTGTAAATGCAATGTTTCCCGCGTTGCTTTCTCGTGTCAGGCTAATGCCGTTGCGAATCCTAGATATTAAATACAGTGAATAACTGCAACGAGATGTATTTGCGTCCTGTACCGCATGGCTTGTGCTTCATGTTGCCCGCACCGGTGGTCGCCATTTTGTAGCGATCTACTGTTGAATAGTATAGTTGAATTGGTCCTTGTTTTAAATCCAGTGGTCGCCATTTTGTAGCCATTTGCGTAAAGTTACTGTTGAATTGCATAGCTGAATTGGTCATTGTTTTAAATCCAGTTTAACTATTCATGTCTTCCTCTCTGCTTTCCAATAGTGTCCTTATGCTTATGTGTTTAACCTAAGTTCGTTTTTTTGTTTATTGTGCAGAATGTACTGCGTTGTGGAGTTTCTGGAGGAGGGTTCTGTGGCGGCTGTCCCAGTGTCGTGGCTCCGGGAAGAGGTAAGCGACCAATGTGGTTTCTGATAAGAGTGCTGTTTTCCGATTGTACAGGGGAGCAGGTACTAACAGTTATCACTCACAGGGCAACTTGTGTTACTGGACGGAACACAAAAGCAGCCAACGCATTAAGAACAACGTGGAACCAAATCCTGCCTGGAGACTCCACAAAGTTCGCGTGTTTAAGGACTCCAATACTCGTAAGCTGTGTTCATGTACACTGTTAATCATTATTAATTATTCAGAGGAAATAAGATGGTTGAAATGTATTGATTATGGTACTTTCTACACAGCGCTTTATGAAATAGCCAGGGCCATGACGAAGGTGTTTGAGCGGCAGTCGTCAATGGAAGACCAACCAGACACAAGGAAGAGACATCGCAACACACGCTATGACTCCAGTGACGAAGGTAATATAGTTAAGTTAATTCAACAGTCCCTAAAGAGAACTACAACCTAAAGAGTGACTAATCAGAGCTAATGTACTCCTCTAGATGTTCCAGTGACCAGGAAGCGGGTCTGCAGGGGGTCTGACTCCAGTGGCGAAGGTAATATAGTGAAGTTCATTCAACGGTCCCAAAAGAGTACTACTTGAGTTGACTAATCTGAGCTAATCTGATCTTATTTACTCCACTAGATGTTCCAGTGCCCAGGCAGCCGGTCGGCAGAACTCAGGCCAGACCAGCTATGCCAGGTGCCAGAGCCGGAAGGCCTGTCCTGCCAGTTATCAATGCAGGTATACATGCATGCATGTTTATGTTGGTGAAATGGCTATGCATATTTGCACACTGACAGTTAACTCAGGGCTTTCTGAAGACTCATGTACTCAGTTCACTAATTCGCTCATCTCACTACTTGGCAGTAGATGTTCATCGCCCGGGTCCTGTGAGCCCAAGCCCTTCAGCCCTTCAGACGTCCAGGCACGAGCAGCGTGCCTCAGCGATCAGCACCCCGACCAGACCAGGTCAGGGTCTGACATCTCATGTCGAGTTCATTCTTCCCCTTATGCCAGAATCACTACGCCGCCAGCACCATAGTTTCCTACTCATCCCTTTATCCTCTGGTTTTCAGGTAGTTCTCTGATGCCATCGCCTCTGACACCAACAGCTCGAGCAGTGTTGCCCTCCAGTTCTGTGATGTCAACGCCTGTGAGGCCAACGGCTCCATCAGTGTTGCCATCAAGCTCTGGAGATGCTGGTATGCAGAATTTTGTGAACTACTTCATGCTGCATGTAGGGATATACTTTGAGTTGAATATCCATTATGGGACCGTGCAATTACTTATAGCCACATCTGTGTTTAATATCCAGACTTCCAGAGGATGATCTGTCAGCAGCTCTCCAGCGTCATGCAGAGTCTGAGGGAGATGGCACAGTCGATCCAGAGGCTGGAGCAGAGACTGTCCGGCGAGTCTGCAGACAGCCATCGGGGAGCAGTACTGGACGACCTGCACCCTGCTCAAACGGAGGAGGAGCTGCTGGTCTTGGAGGAGCAGCTGAAGGACAAGGAATATCAAAGGAAGATGGTGAGTAACTTCAGGGCAGAACTTTGTTCCTTATTTTTGCAGGGACGTGTTAAGGAAATGTTTAAGTAAATGATTGTCTTTATGTTTTGCAGACACGATATCTGAGTTCAATTGGCGGCAAAGATCTGCCAGATGTGGTCCGGCGGGTGCTGTCAGCCGTAGCGATACACAGAGTGTGGTGTGTGTACAGCGTCCATGGGAAGAGGGGGAAGAAGCCTCTGAAAGAGATGACCCTCTACAATGTCATATTACGTAAGGGATTGTTCATATTTTCGCAAAATAATGCATTGTCTTTGCTTCATGCCATGTGCATTGACACCATTCCATTTTTGGTTAAAAGGTGCAGTTATGGCCTGTAAGCCAAGTACCACTGTGACAGAGGTGTCTGCCCAGCTGCAGGAGACGCTGAAACATGCCCCTGCTCGATGCAAAAAGGTATGTGATGTCAGGCAGTTAATTTTCTCGTATCCAGTGACATGGCACGCTTCCAATGAACGTATGCGACGTGCTTTTACAGCCATTTAATTATGTCCTTAGGCATCTGCTCCAGCCCAGCTGACCTCCCCAGCCCAGCCCCTGACCGCAGCTCCAGCCCTGACCACAGTGGAGTATTCAGATGAGGATGACCTCTTCAGCCCAGACCGATTCAGATGAGGGTGACCTCCAGCCCAGCCCGTCTCCCTAAACCTGCCTTTCCAGCCTGCCAGGATGGATGCCTTTTTTGTAAAAAGTTTTTGTAAATTTTAACTCTTATTTTTTTTGAGGGATACAACGGTCTGTTCCCGGTCTGCCTGCCACAGAATGCGCACTGTTTAATTTTTGTTTTTAGAACTTTTGCAGATAATGGGTTGCTAGCCAGAGCTTGAACATACTTTTTTTTGCTTTTCTGGCTATGCGTAATGTGACAGACCGTAAACCTTATCCTTGTAAATATGTATTCTTTTAATTTGTAATGTACTTTGTGAAATAAAATGTTCTAAACTGTTAATGGTGTTCAGTCTTATATTGGTTTGTAGCATAATGCTTGCTGCTATATCCCCATATAGCATTAATTCGTTTTTGTACTGGTAAATGCTAAATATAGCCAGTGGTCAGGGTTTAGTAAGTAAGTGACCATATTTGCACCGTGCGAAAAAGACGTGCAGACCAAGTCATATAAATACCTGTAAATCTAGTGTCAGCCAAGTGAGTTTATGACGGAGGTTCCTGCCCACGTTTTTTGCACGCGGCCGCACCGTATTTGCACCGTGCGAAAAAGACGTGCAGACCAAGTCATATAAATACCTGTAAATCTAGTGTCAGCCAGGTGAGTTTATAACGGAGGTTCCTGCCCACGTGATCACGTGCGTTCTTTGCACGCGGCCGCAACTTCGGAATGACGTGTCGTTCTTACGTAGCGTCTACTAAACGGCAGATCTCGCGTTTCCGTAAATGGCCGCGTAATTTCCGCACGCGGCGCACACGAATCGTCACCTATATCGGCCGTATGTCGAACGTTTGCGCAACCTGCGTGTGTTAGTAGGGCTGTAAGGTTGTGTATCTAGTTCTCGGCTTTTTACCATCCCAAATAAACCGTGATATCGATTTATCCCATTCTATGAACTGCTTCTGTGGGACCATCACCGGTAAAGACTGGAATAAGTACAATAATCTCGGCAGAAGATTCATTTTAACAATTTCTATTCTTGAGCTAAAATCTAGCGTCAGAGCCGACCATCTCCTCATGTCCTTCTTGATTTCCCGGTTCACGCGGTCATATTTTGTTTCATATAATTTCTTAATTCCTTTTGTGATAGATACTCCTAAATACTGAATTGTTTTTAGATTCCACTTGAGATTATATGCGTCTGGGATTTCCCGTGGCGGGGAGTAGTTTATGGACAGGATCTGAGTTTTCGCAACATTGACCCTGTAACCTGAGTAATGCCCGAAAGATTCTAGCAGGTCCATCAGTTTAGGAAGGCAGACAGAGGGTTGTTCCAAATAAACCAATAAATCATCAGCAAATAACCCAGTTCGATGCTCCTGGCCTCTTATCGTCACCCCTTTGATATCTTCGTTCTGACGAATTGCCTGAACTGAAGGCTCGATAATGAGGGCGAAGAGAGTCGGCGACAAACAGCATCCCTGTCTGGTTGATCTCTCCAACTTGAACCAATTAGTCAAACTACCATTTATTTTTATTCTTGCTATTGGGTCTTGATATAATATTCTAATACACTGAACCGAATTTTGATTGAAGCCAAATTTCTCTAATACTTTATATAAAAACATCCAATTAACACTATCAAAAGCTTTTTCCGCGTCTACACTAACTAAAATAGCACTCTTACCCTTCTTCTGTACTTCCTCGACTACATGTAATGTTCTCCTAATGTTATCCTGTGTCTGGCGTCCTCTGATGAATCCTGTCTGATCCTCGTTTACTAAGTCTGACATAAAGGTCTCAAATCTCTTGGCTACAATGGAAGTGTATATCTTATAATCTATATTCAATACCGACATTGGCCTATAGTTACCGCAATATTCTCTATTTTTACCCTCCTTAGGAATGGCTGAAATGATGATCCTTCCATGAGGGAGGCATCTTCCCATCCTTAAGTGTATAATTAAACGAGGCTAGAAGCAGAGGCTTTAACTCTTGTCTGAAAATTTTATAAAACTCAGACGGGAATCCGTCACTACCTGGTGATTTGTTATTCTTCAATCTATTAATTGCCTCCTCTACCTCCCCTTCTGTGATCTCTGAGTTTAACACACTATTCTGCATTACACCTATACATGGAATATCTAATGTATCCAGAAAAGCACTCATACTTCCTCCATCTGCAGAGATTGGTTGCGTATATAATTTCCTATAATAGTCTTCAAAAACCCTTTCTATCTCCCCTGGCTCGCATTATAGTTTATCGGTGTCCGGGTCTCTTATTTTATGGATTGAATTCAATGTCTGCTGTTTCTTCATTCGTCTAGCCAATGCTCTAGAGCCCCCCTCATAATAGGTCTGTTTCAGGAACCTGCTTTTCTTCTCCACCTCCTCCAACAGAATATCATCTATTTTTTTCCTTACTTCCTTCATCTATTTTAGCGTCGCTGGGTCATTCGTAGTCTTATGTTGTTGTTCCAGGTCTCTTAGTTTTCTAATTTGGTTCTGATATATTTGTACTCTGGCTTTTTTAAGGAGTGCTGTCTGAGCTAGCAATTTCCCTCTAATAACCACCTTCATTGCATCCCATAGGATGGTTAGGACCACTTCTCCATTGTCGTTCTCTTCCCTATAAGTATTTATCTCTTGTTTTATCTTCTCCACCCGTCCCTTGTCGTTTAGTGTCCCCACGTTTAGTCGCCATACTGTATTCCTCCTCCTGTAGCTCAAATTTATCATAATGTAAATTGCACTCTGATCCGATAAATCTGTCACCCCTATCTTACAATCCTCGACCCTGTATCCATCCCCCACATTCATTAAGAAATAATCTATTTGAGAGTAGATCGAGTGCGGGGCAGAGTAGTGAGTGTAATCCCTTTCCAAGTAATCCCTAATCCAACACTATGTTAAAATCCCCTCCACATATCAGAATTCCCTCCGTCTCCACACTTATGATATCAAATAGTGATTAAAAAAATTGCTTCATACTGTCCGATGGAGCATTATACATTAACCAAAGTCACCACTTGGTCCTCCAACTTTCCTTTCACCACTACGTATCTGCCCTCCTTATCGCACACTACTTTATATACCTCGAATTTGGACGAGTTTGATATTAAGATAGCGACTCCTCGCCTGTTGCTCTGCCCAAATGAACTGTCAAATGTATTACTGTAGCCAAATTTCCTTAAGTTTTCATGTTCCACTGTCGACAAGTGCGTTTCTTGTAAGAATATCACCTGCATCTTCTCCTTCCTAAACTTGGCTATGACCTTTCTCCTCTTTACAGGATTATTTAACCCGTAAACATTTAACAACACCACCCTAAGACAATTATGTGACATTCTGTAACTCACCCCTGTAGCCCCGCAAGCCCCATGACACATCCAGTCCTAAATCAGCAACCGCTGTACGAACAATTACTAAACAAAAAACTTGAACTTCCAAAAAAAGAAAGGGGGCTTCTTTACTCTGCCCCATGTCCCTGTTGGAAGGAGAAGGGAGTATCCTCCTGTAGGTAGAGGGCCCTTCCCTAGAGGTAGAAAAAAATCCAAGCGTGGATTCTCTAATCCTTCTAGATGTGTTCAACATTGCATACAACTCCAAATGTCCCGGTCAATATGATTTTAGCCTACAGTACATCCAAGCAAACGAGGTACCGTTGCGAGGGGAAGTTGCCATAGGCCCGCAGTAGGCCATCCTCCGGGCCGAACCCCCAAAAAATAACGCGGGCCTTGCCAAACACCACCAGTGCGCCGCCCACCCCTTTAGTGGGGAAACCTGTCGGGTCTTGCACCAGTGAAAAATAAATAAATGAATGCCCACTGAAACTACGGCCATTTACAGCCAAGTTAGTCAGCGCAGGCCCAGGCCCACCTCCCCTCGTCATCTAGTCCGTTCCTCTCCTATACTCCTGCAGTCGAGCCCTTACTCGTCGCGTCGTGTCACCATCCGTCCCTCCAGCCTGATGCCACTGTGATGCTCCCAGCAGCCTCTCCTCCATCGTGGATCCCGCGGCGCCCTCCTTCACCTGCACCTCCATTCCTCTCTTCCTCATGTTGTGTGCCGCGTCCGTTGCACTGTCGTAGGTCCGGGGTCTGTCAGTCCAGTGGATCCGCATCCTGGTCAAGGGCGTCTGAAAATGAATCCCCTTCTCCTTCAGCACTCTTTTGATCCCCGCGTAGGGCTTGCGTTTCTCCACCACCTCCGTCGCGTAATCATGATCAAACGACAGTTGCTTCCCATTCCACTGGATCCTCTTCTGCCATGCCTTTTTGATTATGCTTTCTTTGGTTTCGAACTGTAGGAAGTTGACCACGATGGATCTGGGCGTTGCCCCCGATGGTGTCTTCCTAGCTAATGCTCTCTGAATCTGCAGGCTGGCTCCGTCCGTTACCGCCAGCTCTTTCTGGAGCAGCTCCTTCACGAAGTCTGTCACTGAATCCCCCTCTGCCTCCTCTGAATCCCCCTCTGCCTCCTCTCAATCCCCCTCTGCCTCCTCTGGCACCCCAAAAATACGCTAATTGTTCCTCCGTGATCTCCCCTCTAAATCAGTCAGTTTCTCCTGCACCGCCTTCTGTTGCCTTAGTGTCGTTATGAGTGCTTCCTTGGCTGCAAATTCCATGTCTCCAGCTCTTCAATTTTTATGCTCCACATATCTGGAACAAACTTCCAGAAAACTGCAGGTCTGCTGCAACTCTTGGTTCTTTTAAAACAAGCCTGAAGACTTTTCTTTTTGCCACTGCTTTCTAAGAGGAGCTATGTTTATCAGTATACTGCACTGTAACTTTTATTCCTATATTCTATTTGTCCTGCTTTTTGTTTAAATATCTATAATGACTTGCTTTTTGTTTTAATGCTTTTAATTTGTCCTGCCTTTTGTTTTAAATGTCTATAATGTCTTGCTTTTTGTTTTAATGCTTTTAATGTCTCATGTAAAGCACCTTGAATTGCCCTGTGGCTGAAATGTGCTATATAAATAAACTTGCCTTGCCTTGCCTTGCCTTGCCTTGCCTTGCCTTGCCTTCAATGCGCTCCTGTGCCTCGATGATGTCTCTCTTTTGATCCTGTATTTCTGTGGCATTAACTTCGAGTTTTCGATTTATGTCCTCCTTAAAACCAGCGAATTCCTTAAATACAGAAAGATTTTCTTTCATTTCTCGCTTGAGTTCGCGTATTTCCTCCCGTATGCTAGCTAGCATCTCTGGCAGCACATGGTCTTGACTCATGGGGCCGCTCCCCTCTCCTCCAGACGCTTTGTCTCGTTCGCCGCCCTCTCGTTCTTTCGACTGCATTTTAATATTCTGACCTCGTCCTTGGTCTATTATTCATCCCCCGCAACTTCTGAAGTCTTAATCGATTGATTCCGTGATTCTCTGGGGTCATTTTATTATCGACCTGGGAGCTCCGCTTTATGCGACCATCTCCCTCAGCTGTCAACCGGAAGTCCCCGAGAAGAATCTTTGAAATACGAAGAGGTGTTTGTATAAGACCCAGTGAATTTTCACCTTCTTATCCAAATCGGATTGTACACATCACCAGCTATATATATAATATATCATTAAAGGACAAGCTGATTACATTCACTTACAACATGTCCTGTATGGCAGTGTTCTATGAAGTACTGTTTCAGAGGTTCAGACATCTCATACTGTAGGTACCTTGTACCTCTGTAGAAATGAAAGAACATATTTGTTCAAATGTGAAAGTCACTATGCAACTTATTGCATTATACTCCATGAGCGTGTATTATCCTCAACCCTAATGGATGTTTCAAAATTGTGAATTCCCTGTAGTTCTAATCACACCAGTAAACACAACACTCAATTATTAGGCTACTATGATGACTACATTCCTCCCAGTTTTATATTCCCCAGAAAAGGGTGAGATGAAGCCCACACAGAATCCATGACCCAAACACGTATCTTATTATTCTGTTTTACAGTTCCCAAAATTGACAGATCAATCTTCTTTTTTCTTGTTTTTCTTCCATTTGTTTAATTGTCTACATAATTATCCAGCAGTATTCATGAGCAGCTAGCTCACTACCCCATTACCCCATGCCTCTTTATTCAGCCTGTTACAAAATGCAGAACACTGTAATATTACAACATTAAAATGCTTCGACTAAGTTATTAGAATGTATCCATACATTGAGAATTGACTAGAAAACTGTAGTAAAATATAAAAATCTAGAAGTATAAATAGAAATTTGGTCCATTGACTTGGGCGCTATAATATTATTTACATATTAGATTATTATGACATGCCCTTACACATTTTGGACTGGAAAAGCAGACCATTGCTACAAACAAAAATAGTATTAACTGAACATATTCAATCGGAAGATGAGTTGCTTGGTTGCTAGAAAAAATAAGCTAACAAAATGTAATTTAACATAAGTTGCATTTTCCCCTTTATTTAGCTTACTGCCAATAAATAGAAAAAAGGTTTTGTAAATTAGTTAGTCAAGCAAACATCTCAAGGTATAGGACAAAAACATCAAAAGTTACTACACTTTGTATCAAAGCCATTACAAGTACAAGATGAATATACAAAGGCACACATTACAGGACTGCTGTTTGGTAAACAGCGGTGGAGATCACCATAACCCTGTAAATAATGGAAAATGTAAATGATTCACAAAGAAGGAAACGGGGGAAAAAGGCCAAGCGCTGTTGCTCTATTAAAGGGGAACCGGGGATAGTCCATCAATAATGGGTGTTAGGAGTTCTTATTGTGGTTAAACCAGCGACTCAAGACTTTCTGCAGCATCAGGGCCTCCAAGGATGGTACCGTTATTGTCTGAGGATTGTAGCATCTTTTCATCTTCTTGGGTGCCCACCAGGCTCAGAATGGCCTTGTACAGGAAGTGGTACTGCTCCTGAAATAGGACAGAGCAATTTGTGATAAGACAGATATGGAATAAATATGATTGAAAATGTTAACAAACTCTAAGAGGCAGCTCTGCTAAAGGCCTGAGTGTGTAAAACCAAGTGCACAACTGTAGGAGCAGTGACATGTTTTATTAATCATACAAATATTCATATGTATTCATTGTCCCATTAAAATTATTGATTGGAATGCTCAATTTTAGAATGGTGACAGTTGGGTGACAGGTACTGAACTCTTAACAGTTACAAAAGCCAAGAAACACAAAACACTTTTAGTTTCTATGCCCCCAACCTCTGGAACACCCTGCCGGAGTGCCTAAGAAGGGCCAAAACAACGGAGGTCTTCAAGCGAGATCTCAAGACGTACCTCTTCGGCCTAGCCTACAATCACTAGCCAGGACCCTTGAGACACAGAAAGGCAGCCTCCAACCTACCTGTGAATCCTCTGTATACATTGGTGTGAATCCTCTGTATACATTGGTGTATGCTATGCACTGTTATGTATATCAAGTAGTGTACAGAAGCTGGTTGCCCTGAAACAGGCATGTTCTGTTCTAATATCTGTGTTGCTTTTATGGCTCAGCGTGCTACTAACCGTTTTCTGCCTCCCCTCTCCCTAGTGCCTCTTTCTCTCCCTCCTATCTTCTAACCAGGTCCAGTGAATGCCCCACTATCACATGCAGACCACCCTGAGTCCGATAGATACCCCTGTGTCAGCTGTGGATGCCGTAGTATTTAGTTAACACACACACACGTACACACAGACATACACCAGCCCACTTCCGGCTTTAGGCCTGGGCCAAGGCAAACACACACCAGTATTTGCCATGTCTCTCCTATGATGTTTTTAGCCTCTCTTACTCTGAAAATGTAATTTCATGTAATTTATTGCTCTATAAATGTCCATAGCCGGTAGACAAACTTACTCCCGGAGCTTGCTCGATCGCCTTATTAAGAGGGGTCAGGGAATCATTTTTACAGCTCCCATATCTGGCCCCCGGGTGATACTGTTTTTTTGCTTCCCTCTGGAATATGTAGAGGTGGGTCGTATGCCCACCTCCCTCTGTAAAGCGCATTGTGTTGCCTCTGAATGAAATGCGCTATACAAATAAAGCTTTGATTGATTGATTGATTGGTGATTTGAAAATATCCACACATTTTGTAGACTGCCGGCTACAGTTTGAACAGCTCATACACATATTATACATCAACATGTTCCCATGATTCTGCTGATTCTTACAATGTAATTCTCTAAGCTGTGTTTTTGAGCTTTATAGTTTCTGAGCTATGATCATTTGTTTGACAAAAATGCTCACCATTGAAACATATGGCACTCCACTCTAATTTCTGAGCTGCTAATTTTGAATTCATACCCGTTTTATAACTTAATGCCATGCCTAATTTGTAAACTACATGAGAGGGCTCGAAATTAACTTTTTTCCTTAGTGTCCCGCGACTGTCCTAAATTCTACTTTCAACTGTCCCAGACTTAACAAAAATGTTAAAAACATTTGGGTCCAAACAATGAACACAATTGTATATACAATAAACCATTAATACAAATATTAAAATACACATAAAAATACAATTCACACGTAACATCAGTCAGTCTATAGAAACTTGCTAGTGTTCCAGTAATGCAAGGCAAGCATGCAGCATGACTAGTACTCTGATCAGCATGACTAGTACTCTGATCAGCATGACTAGTACTCTTATCAGCATGACTAGAACTCTGATCTGGGTTCACATGCAGCATGACTAGTACTCTTTTATCTGTGTTCACAAAAAGTCAGTGCAGTTTAGTGGTCATGTCCATATTTCTCCTGGATATGCTGTGTCCGGGCACACAAATATGTGTTGCTCATTTTTTACAGTATGCCAGTCTCACCAACACACGCGTTGTTCAGGTGGTGTACGACTCCACCTTCCTGTCTCCACACGCAGTCTGTGAGCAGACAACCGGAGTCGTGTAAAGGTTATTCTTAGAGGGTCTTCAATGTATGCCGTCTCACTGGTATAGAGTGGGTGAACTGATATATCCGGGTTGATGGCTAGTTAGATCTTATATCTTGTTCCCTCTTTAGATCGTAACTTGTCAATAATCTCCCTACGGTCACTCTCAATATGATCTTGTTTCTCAATTATCTCAGGTGTGACTTAATGACTTTGTTTTCATTTCCTGTCATTTCAAAAGTGTACCACAAGGGGTCATCCAGCATGTCATGACGCCTCTGCATCCTGGTCAAAGACCTGGCTTGCTTTTATCTCAGTACGGCCTGTACAGAGGTGTTGTGAACCTCACCCCAAATAGGAATGTCACTCCAGTCATGTAGAGAGATTCAACTGGCTTTAAGGGAACTTTGAACCAAGCCTCACACCCATACAAATAGCTGATGAGAAAGCAGCCACAAACACCCTTCATTTAACGGGGCATCATAATTAGTGGATAGAAAAACAAATTTGTTTAGATGCTTTGTCTTCCCTTTTACATGCAAAACAAGTGAGGTCATGGCACTTCCATCAGCAGTGGAGATTGCTCCAAGATATGTATAACTGTCACAATGCCTCACTACAAATGAACCAAGCTGAATAGGTTGCCTGTCTTCATCTGATCCTAGTAAAGCCATAAACTTTGTTTTATCTTAATTCAGTATCATGCCATATTCATTGCAGTATTCCTCCAGATATCTTAGCTTCTCCATCAGCCTTTCATTCGATGTTGCTAGGATAAGTGTCACCCATTAGCAAGTGTCATCTAAGCTTCAACTAACCTAGCACTACAGTACCTAGCTAGCTGGATGATAAAACTGGCAATACATGCAATGTGCTGAGATAGCCTTATCATCAAATCAAAGCTAGCTACTAACTAGCAATTGGAAATGCAAGGCAGGCTGCTATGAAAAATTGTGATTCATGAAGATGGCAACATGTATCTATCTAGCTGAATGAGGAGCTAGCACTAACGTTACATAGCTGCAGCCACATAAGCTAATGTGAGCTGGCTACAGGTTTGGCTAGGCATTAGTGAGCTAGCTAGAGAGCTATCGTACACAACAGACAGTTGAAAGTAGACAGTTGAAAGTAGAATTCGGGACAATTGTAGGACACTGAGGGAAAAAAAGTGTGGAACTGCAATCGTTATGCTACACTGACTGCTCCGTCTAAATGTTATTTATGTGGAGTGACAAGAATATTGCAGTCCAGAGTGAGAGGAGGCAGTGCCATGGTCACTGCAGCATGTGCGTCAATTGGCTGTTGTGTTGGGGAGAAAAGAGTGTGTCAGTGCGTTAACACGCTTGTATAGGTGTGGACAATGAGTACTGAATTGATATTTTTCTAATTTGAAAACCCAACAATTAAAAGGATTAATTGACACAAACACAAAAAAATCATTTGTAATGATACTAGGGCTGTCAAAAAAATTATATAATTAATTACATGATCTGTAATTAATTAATCGCGATTAATCGCAAATTGATCCTATATCAACTTGTTGTTGGCAAATGCCCCCAAATTAAGATATTTCAATAGACCTTTCTTACCTGTCAATCACACGGAGAATAATAACCAATAAGGTTGCTTGATTTCTTAAGACTGTCATAGAAATTACAACTGGCCTCAAGACTTTTCAGATCTCAGCTTTTGTTCTTAAAACCTATTGATCCAGTCCCCTGCCTTTTGCTATTCTAAACACTTTAAACCTTTGTTCTCTCTCTCTTTTGTAATTCCAAACACCTCCTGAACCTCTGTCTTCTCCACTTCTTTGTAAGGACTGACACCCCTGTCGTGATATCCTCACCAGGACGGGAAGGCCTCACGCCTCAAACTTCCCGTCCTGGCCTAGACCATTGTTCCTTTGTCTATATTCAAAGTGTACCGCGCTTTTCTTTGTATCCCTCGACCACTGTTTGATGTCCGTCACCTTATTATGACGTGTATAGATGGGTCAGCCAACCAAATCTCTGATAGCGTCACATCCTTGTATTGAGCACATATAAGGCTGCGCCAGACGAGCTTTGGCTTCACTTCTTTCTGATGAACCACTCTGTGATTTATCCTGAGGTCCGAGAGGTGAGATCGTATTGTTTTCTTAATAAATCTGACTGAACCTTTTTGTGCGAATCTTGGCAGTTTTTTGACTTAAGATCAGAACTTCTTCAACAAGACCACGCATCTGATGTCCCACAAACAAAGCTTGTCCCACGTTGCATTCGTAGATTAGACATTAGTTTGAAGAAAATGGTTCTTAAAACATACTGTTGTAACATGTTACAAGAAAACAAGCTGTTCGATACTCCATACTGTACCTCCTTCCACACATCAGTTTACAGCAGTGCCGACACAAAAAGCTACATAGCTAGTAATTTAAGTGTGATAATTAATATGTTTAGCATTGATATGATACGTTAGGATAAAAACTGCTTCGATGGTACTGTATGCAAACGACCACGCTCTTATTAACTGTCCCATCTGCAAGTTTTTTAAAAGTAAACTTTCTGTTTAGAAGTTATTATCCGCCTCCTCAAGTTTGTTTGAAAGCAAAGATGCTTTTGCGTGACATACGACGTAGCCAACAGGGTCTTCGCGGCCTCCCTCCCAGAATGCCTTTCGGTCCGGATGAATTCCTGTACCAGCCGCCATTACTCGGATTTTAAAATGTTTTTAAACCGCTTTGATGTTAATATTATTACGTTTTAATACAATTTCATGCCTGATAGTACCACCATAGAATCCCAATATGTGGAAACTTTATCCAAATTACGCCTGTATCTACGAGTTTAGATAGACGATTTAGATAGGCATTTGCTGTGGTGTTTCCATAACAACCTGCCGTCAGCATTAGGATAGGTCGCGCTACCGGCACGCTTGGCACGCGCTTGGGGCTGCCTAGGCAACAAAATAACGAGTTGGGAATCCTCCGTAGGCTAGACCGTCCCATTTCACAAAACGTTTACATCCGGCCTACCTGGCCTGAAGGACGCGACATTCGTAGACCGCATAGGCTGCGACCTAGGTAGGATGCAACCCTTGAATTGGGACAGACCCTTAGATACTTACATTGTACGAATCAGCACAGTTGTGTGAACATTTCGATATACAATATCTGTATGAGCTGTTAAAACTGTAGGCATGGTGACAAGTTAGAAAAAGGGTAAAAATGCAAAATTAACAGCTCAAAAGTTAGAGTCCGGTGCCATATGTTTCAATGGGAAGCACAGTTGCCGAACAAATCGTCATACAGCGAAAACTGTTAGTCACACAGCTTAGATACTTACATTGTACGAATCAGCACAGTTGTGTGAACATTTTGATATATAATATGTGTGTGAGCTGTCAAAATTGTAGGAGTGCCAGCAGTTTACAAAATGTGTGAATATTTTCAAAGCAACTGCTGCCACCACTCTAAAAACATAAAGTTTCTGAACATTCCAAAAGCAGTTTCTAGCCCACCTAATAATACATAACTACAGTACCAGTAGTCTGTGATCATATTATGAATTCTGAATATGATCATAGGCTACTGGTACCATGAATGTTTGAATATGATCACAGACTACTGGTACACTGGCACTGGTACCGGTACGATTGGTCCCCTCTTATTAGTACTACTGGTAGAGTGAGTGCTCACCATGTCAGTGAAGATCCCAGGTCTCATGAGGTTGGTCATCTTGGCCACCTGGAACACGTCCACGGAGCTCTCTGTCTGAAGCTGACGAGACAGGGTCAACAGGGCACAGAAGGTCCCTGCCGTGACACCCCCAGAACTGCTAAACAACATACATGAATAACAGTCAGGTCACATCTGGATGGTTAAGGCAGTAAAATAACTGAGCATCAAACATGCATACTTGTAAATTAAGTAATGAATAAATAAGTGTCAGTTCAGAAGAGGTCTTACTCATCGTTCACCACCATGGGGCCCTCCCTGGAGGCGCTCTCCTCTCGGACCAGGGTGAGCAGCTCAAGCGTGCTGCTGATGGGGCTGTCTGGATTGGGCCAGCGCGGGGTCCGGTAGTGTCTCACCTCCAGAACATAGTCATCCTGTCAACCAGGAAGAGAATGATGTGACTGTGTCTGTTTGAATCCATACAACTGGGGACACATGAGCGGGTAGTTCAGGTGTGTGTGTGGACATATGCATTTGTACTGAACATAATGTGTCCACAGTCACAGGTGGTACAGATGGTGTAGTGTAAACTGTGGAAAATAACAGCTAGTTATTTTTTATTGAGGCATGGAGCATGTTTACTGTCCACGTCATTCACTACCCATATGGAAAAGAAACTGAAAAAACATAAATGAAGTTCCCATTGCCTCCAATAGTAAATGTTTGTTTCATATGTATCGTATGTCTTTTAAGACTTGTATGTCTCATATTATGATTTACTCCTGAAAGTGGGCCTTTTCACAGGTTTTACATGCTACAATCCTACATCCTATCCTGCATCCTACAATATAATGAAGGAAACTCTGACTCCTTTTATCCTCAATGGGTTGGCCAATCCATCTGAACTTGATCATTGGCATAGGCTGGGTCTGACTGAGCTGATTTTTCAATTCTTCTTCTTTGTGTGGGTTTCGATGTTGTGTCCTCTCACCCCCAGGCTCACGGCCGAGGGGCTATCCTTTTACTGGGCTATATATCCGGGCACACCTCCAGGAGACATGTCACCGTTTCCACAACCGTCAGGCCATGCATTCCGTTGGGTGTCCGGTATATCGGACAGTCCTGGATGACGTGGTCTGCTCACTGCTCACTCTGCATTGCTGCAGGAGATCCCGTGCGGCAGGCACAAATGGATGTCTCGACTTGAGATGCCGGGGAGGCTCTGCTGTTGCAGTGAGCCTGTCGTGGAGCAGGTGGTTAGGCTCCATGGCCCAGCAAGCGAGACGTGCTGTGGTTCCTGTGGTTGTTTTTTGAATGATTTTTCACGGTGCCCATCCACATCCATTGTATGACCAAAACGGTGGTAGAGCAATTATCAGACTTTCTCAAAAGTGCTAGTTTTGTCAATGTTTTGATCTGAACCATTGTATATGATCATAAGTAACCTTAAAACAGGGCTAAACATGCATTTTCCCTTTACTACTCCTTTAAAAGGGGGTGATCCCACATCATTAAACAACTATAGGCCCATCTCCAATTTATCTGTTTTATCGAAGGTCCTCGAACGACTGGTAAGTGACCAACTGAAGGAGTTCCTGAGTGCAAATAACATTCTGTCACAGTACCAATCCGGCTTCAGGAAGCAACACAGTACCATCACCGCCTTATTAAAGGTTGTAAATGATATAATTGAGTCACTGGACCTCAAGAACTCTTTTCATTGACCTTTCTAAGGCCTTTGATACTGTCGACCACCACGTTATAAAGAAACGGTTAATCAACATTGGCTTATCTGAGCAGGCTGCTGGATGGTTTTAAAATTACCTCTGGGATAGGACTCAGTCTGTGAAGTTTGAAGGCACCTCCTCTAGCATACTAGGTGTTACCTCAGGTGTCTCACAAGGCTTGTTTTGGGACCTCTTTTATTTACCATTTATGTAAATGACTTGGGTAAAAATGTCGCTGATGCACAGTTTCATTTCTATGCTGATGATACTATCATTTATTGTTGTGGTGCCACCCTTGCTCAGTCTGTCGAGTATCTTCAATCTGCCTTTGACACTGTTCAGTCTCGGCTGTCTGATCTCAAACTTGTGTTGAATTTCTCTAAGACCAAGTTGATGTTGTTCTCTAATACTAGGAATGCAGTCTCTCCCCCGGCTATCTTGACCAGGCAGGGCAGTCCCATTGAACTGGTTTATGAGCACAAATATCTAGGTATTTTAATAGACAATCCTCTCACTTTTAAATCTCATATTGAAAGCCTAGTAAAGAAAGTAAGGCTAAAGCTAGGCTTTTACTTTAGGAACAGGTCTTGCTTTAGTTATGCTGCCAGAAAAAAACTAGTTGAGGCCACATTTCTTCACATTTCCACATTTCCTCTGTTAGACTACGGCGATCTAGTGTACATGCATGCCTCAACCCAATGTCTCCATCGGTTGGACACTGTGTATAACAGTGCCCTGAGGTTCATCACAGGCTGCAGAGCCCTGACCCATCATTGTGGCCTTTATGCTAGAGTTCAGTGGCCATCTCTAGCCTCACGCCGGCTGACCCACTGGCTTATTTTTATTTACAAGGCCATCCTTGGGTTACTCCCCCCTTACCTCTGTAACTACATCACACTCAGAACCAGTACATACGCCCGGCGCTCAAACAACACCATTCAGCTCTGCACCCCCTAAGGTTCTCACCGAGCTCGGAAAGGGAACATGTCTATGTTCCCCGGGTCCTATGTTTCCCAGGTTCTATGCTCCCCGGGTCCTATGTTCCCCCCGAAAAAGGGTCCTATATTCCCCGGGTCCTATGTTACCCCCGAAACGCGAAAGAAAAACGTGATTATGCCATCGCATGTTAATGCCAAAAGGGGCAGTTTATGCACCTATTTTAGAAAGGTAGCATTTTCACCACAATAATCGCAGAATTCTGTGCAAAATAGGCTTGCATGATGCCCGCATTATTTCACATCAAGTTTAAAAAATGTTGCATGTTAACTTGACATGGCCTAGCCTGTGATGCGCAACGCATATCGCCTCAGTAGGCTACCCAAAGCAACTCTGACTATAATGTAGGCTATTCTAGATTGTAAGGCTAGCCTGCTATTGGTTTTATGTCAATGAATGGAGAAGCTGCTTGATGCCTTGGTGAAGTTGACAGTGTCCCAGTCCAAACCCATCCTGCTGTGAGTTGGGATATGGCTCATGAGAGGCGCAAATCCGTTGGGGGAAAAATCTCCATGGAGAGAGGATCCGGTCACAGTAGAAATGATAGTCACTCAACCACTATGCGCTTGAAATAACTGAAGTTTAATTAATAGGCCATCACACACATACTGTAGGCCTATGAAAAAATATAGAAAAGTTATCTAATTTGGTGATATGCCTAACTTCAGAAAATAAAAAAGAATAAAAAAGAGAAGAACTCATTCAACCCTGCATATTCCATTGCATAATCATTGCATTTTGTGTGTGTAAGAAAACAAGAAACGGCACACTTGGCCTCCAGTAGAGTGGCCGAGTGAGGCGATATGAATCTGCATCACAGTCTGATCCATGTCAAGTTTATGCAACATTTTTTAAACTTGATGTGAAAAAATGTGCGCATATTTTGCACGGAATTCTGCGATTATTGCGGTGAAAATGCAACCTTTCTAAAATAGGCGCATAATCTGCCCCTTTTGGCATTAAAGGGCAATGCTCGTTTTTGACATCCCCACTTGCTCCAGCACGCATGCGCACAGGCCAGCGCGCAGACTGGCTATTCTCCGGCTCACATTCTCTGCGCTACGATCGGATTGTTGCTGACGAATGAAGACGACAATATTCTCGGCACCAACAACGATCGTAGCGCAGAGAATGTGAGCCGGAGAATAGCCAGTCTGCGCGCTGGCCTGTGCGCATGTGTGCTGAGCAAGTGGGGAAAGGCGTGTAAAGATCATATTACAGAGGCTAAAGACCCCGTATTTGAAAACCACTACAATGCCTCGCGTTGAGGAATCTCAACTGTCGATTCATCCAATCTGATTGATGAAAACAACCGTTTAGCGGCCGAAAATAGATTTTGAGAAACTGCATTCTCGTTGCCCCGTCCACCGTCATTACATGGATATACTGGCTTGCGCTGGATTTTAAATTTCTTCTACAGGCCTCCGAACTACACCAAAGTGATCTCGGTGAGTCAAACTTCTTATAATATGTCGTAAATAAGGTCCAGGTTGTCAAAAACAAGCATTGCCCTTTAAATCATGCGATGGCATAATCACGTTTATCTTTGCCGTTTCGCGGGGAACATAGGACCCGGGGAACATAGAACCCTTTTTTGGGGGGAACATAGGACCCTTTGGGGAGAACATAGGACCCGGGGAACATAGGACCCGGGGAATATAGGGATGACCCCCTCGGGGGAAAACGCACATTCTGTTCACACATGTTCTCTGCCCCTGTAGCCTGGAACCGTCTGCAATCTAAATTGCAGCTTGCTAAACTGATCTCCATTAGGGCCTTTAAAGGTGCCCTGAAGGATCTGGAGGTAGGTCTGGAGGTAGGTCTGGGGGTAGGTCTGGGTGGAGGTCTGGGTGGAGGTCTGGAGGTAGGTCTGGAGGTAGGTCTGGAGGTAGGTCTGGGTGGAGGTCTGGAGGTAGGTCTGGAGGTAGGTCTGGAGGTAGGTCTGGAGGTAGGTCTGGGGGTAGGTCTGGGGGTAGGTCTGGAGGCAGGTCTGGAGGCAGGTCTGGGGGTAGGTCTGGAGGTAGGTCTGGAGGTAGGTCTGGGGGTAGGTCTGGAGGTAGGTCTGGAGGTAGGTCTGGGTGGAGGTCTGGAGGTAGGTCTGGGGGTAGGTCTGGGGGTAGGTCTGGAGGTAGGTCTGGAGGTAGGTCTGGAGGTAGGTCTGGGGGTAGGTCTGGAGGTAGGTCTGGGGGTAGGTCTGGGGGTAGGTCTGGAGGTAGGTCTGGGGGTAGGTCTGGGTGGAGGATCTGGAGGTAGGTCTGGAGGTAGGTCTGGGGGTAGGTCTGGAGGTAGGTCTGGAGGTAGGTCTGGAGGTAGGTCTGGAGGTAGGTCTGGGGGTAGGTCTGGGTGGAGGATCTGGAGGTAGGTCTGGAGGTAGGTCTGGAGGTAGGTCTGGGTGGAGGTCTGGAGGTAGGTCTGGGGGTAGGTCTGGGGGTAGGTCTGGAGGTAGGTCTGGGGGTAGGTCTGGGTGGAGGATCTGGAGGTAGGTCTGGAGGTAGGTCTGGAGGTAGGTCTGGGGGTAGGTCTGGAGGTAGGTCTGGGGGTAGTGTAGTGATTTAATTTGATTCAGCTCCCCTGCATTTTAATCATGTCATGATATTGTAATCTTGTTCTACATAACCAGCTGCTCATGAGGGATAGTAGATAAAAAGTCACCACCAGATGTAGCCACCGGGAACGGATGTGTAGAGAATGGAATGTCCCCACTGAATCAAGATGCTCTTTTCTCCTTCCTCACCTCCTGCCAAGTAGCCAGGCCCAAAGCAGTCAGAGATATAATGCTGACTCTGCAAAGCACAGAGTACAGCAATAAGGTCTCTTTTCCTCTTCCTGTTGAATCCCTTCTCTTCCCCTCTTCTCCTCCCAAAGTAGCCAGAGATTTAATGCTGACTCTGCAGAGATATGTGCAGGAGCAGGTTTTTAGATGTCCTCTTCACCTCTTCCTGACTGAACTTCCCTGTCTGGGCCTCTTTTCCTCCCAAAAGGAGTCAAGAGCCCACACACCCAGGAAGCGGGGGGGGGGGGGGGGGGGGGGGGCATGGTTAAGTGATCTTTTCTCCTCTTCCTGCTGAAATTCCCGGCCTGGTTCTCACCTCCTGCCAAGTAGCCTAGGCCCAATAGCAGCCAGAGAATAGTGCTGATTATGCAGAGATATTACAGCAAGTAAAAAGTACTTTCTCCTCCTCCTGTGGGGGGGCAGTTGAGATTCCGGTCGGGCCCTATTTCCTCTCAAAAAGCAGACAGAGTCCTTCACCCAGGAAGCTGGGAGGGGGGGGGCACGGATGTAGGACATATATGGACATGAGTTATTTGCTGAGCCAGCAAAACTAGACATCATTTGATTGGTGGCGAAAGTAGTGATGTATGGAAAATGGGATGTGGTCAAGGGGGGAGGGGAGTGTTGTTAAGATTATAAAAGGTCAAGTAGACAAAGGGAAAAGTTGTTCTTTCCCGGGGAAGCTCCGACTTAGATGCTGTTTGTTTCTGAAGAGCATTAAAGTCAAAATCGCATTTGGACTCTTTGTGCCTCGAGTTGTTTTTCTTCTCGGACTCTGAAGTTATTTTGGAACTTTTAAACCAATCTGGACTTAGATTTATTTCTTGGAATTTGACCTAAGACCTAGTAAATTATTTTACACGACAAATGGCGAGCCAGAACCCAGGAGGAGGAGGCATCCACTACCCTACGCCAGGACACGGACCTGTCCGCGTCAGACACACAGGGCCCTAAAATTACGAGGTAAGCAGAGCCATTTATAAAATCTGCTGATTTGTTTTTAACGTGTGTTTGACGTGGTCAAGATCCGCCCGGGCTGCAGGTAATTAAAACGCCCCTCTTCAAAGAATCTAGAATAAATCTTACTTTAAATCGTGTTTATCAGATTTGGTCCATTTAAAACATCAAAGGCACCGAGAATCCTATGCGATCGTTTGTCATAAATGTCGTATGTGTTTTATGCTTTATGCTTTGTGCTTTATGTGCTCTGTATGTGTGAGCGGAAAGTATGAATGAATAGCAGTTGGCTTTTTGCATGACTAGCTCAGCCATGCACAGCCATGCACAGGCTAATAATTCTTGAGTACCGTAACACCAGTGTTGAGAAATGTATAGTACAGCCAGAGTTACAGTATGTTGAAATAGTACGAGAGATACATTTGTACGATTGATACTTTTGAGGAATAAATTAGCCTAGTAAGGTTTAAATTCCTCCTCTGACGTTTGGTTAAAAGATAGGGCCTGTGTGTGCCCGACAGTGTCTGTTTGTACACTTTTATAGAAAAAGTTACCTGTTTGAGTAGCTTGTAAGGGCCTGTGTGTGCCCGACAGTGTCTGTTTGTACACTTATATAGAAAAAGTTACCTGTTTGAGTAGCTTGTAAGGGCCTGTGTGTGCCCGACAGTGTCTGTATGTACACGTAAGCATTGCCGAAAGGTTATAGTAGCCTATAGGGCCTGTGTGTGCCTACAGTACGCGCTGCCGAGATAGGGCGTGTGTGAGCTCGCTTACAGTAGGCTACGCGCTGCCGAGAGGGCCATAAATCTGATCAGAGTAAAATTGTAAATAAGTGTAAATAAGCATGCCGACGGAGTAAAGTAGTATGAGAGTTGAGAATAGAATAATTTTGGGTTGTGGGTTGTTTTTCTTTACCTAAAAAGTGTAGCGAGTGGTTCTATGATTTAAAACCGTATGTAGTTTATAAATAAGTGTTACTATTGAGTTCAGAAAAGCGAGGCCGTAATTTATGATTGTAAAGGGCCCAACAGGCTTTCATGTATCGGTAGCCCATAAATTTAAGCAGATAAGAAAAGACAGTGAAGTGAGGATCACGGCCCACGTGGGGCCCAGCCATCATGAAATAAATTCACAAAGTAGAAAAAGGAATAGCGGCCGTGACAGGATGGACTAAAAAAAAACAACCAAGCAACAGGCACCATAAGCAAAAACAAGCTGTTGAGCGTATATAATACTGGAGAGCAGGCACTTTATTTGCATCGTCGCAGTGGTTTGGTCTCTGGTTATTCTGTTACTGTAAATGAAAGTTCTTTGATTTGTTTAATCTCTCTCTGTCCCAGCCCTCATCACATAAAGCGAGTTCAGTCCACAAGCCACACACACACACACCCGCACGCACGTACAGTAAATCACCACACACACACACACACACACACACACGCTTAAACCAGACACACATTCCACAACATACACACACCTACACAGCAAGTACTCCCACACACACACGCACACCGCACTCACTCATACAACACAGAGCATACATCACACACGCATACCCGCACACACGCACACACTCAATACAAACACACATTCACACACGCACCCTCCCTCTCACACACTAACCCTACACGCCCTCTCACACACTGTCACCACACACAAACATTCTTACAAGCACACACACACACACACACATGTACCCTCTTACAAGCAAACACACACACACACACACACATGTACCCTCTTACAAGCACACACATACACACGCACACAATACAGGGCAAGGCAAGTTTATTTATATAGCACATTTCAGCCACAGGGCAATTCAAGGTGCTTTACATAAGACATTAAAAGTATTATACAGAGAAACATAACTTCTCTTAGAAAGCAGGGGCAAAAAGAAAAGACACAGACACACATTCACAATATAATCACATATACACACACACACACACACTCGTGCCTGGTATGAGAGGGATAGAGACGAGATTTTTCAGTAGAATAAAATAATTTTATGTTTTGTTTTTGCCTCATGCTTGATTTCAGGTGATAAAGACCAGGATAGACTACCGTGCCAAGTAGCCTAGATGAAAGAGCGTTCGCTACACGGTTGATTTTTAAATTTCGAAATTGTCTACTGTATAAGAAAACTATCACTGACTAACAATTTCTTTGCACTTCTCCTCAGATGCAACCTGGTGTCTGTTCTGAAGTGTCCTCTGGCCAGAGCATTTCTTATTTTGGGATATATAGTTTTCCTCCTATTTCAAAGTTCACCAGTGTGGTTTTGAGGTTATTACCCTTTCAAAGGAATCCATTACAATTTGATGTCAGAACAAGGAATGCTGGTCCGGGCGAGGGGCGGCGAGACGCGCGGCACCGTCAGTCTGATCACCCCGCTAATTAAGCGGCTTTCAACACTCACCGGATTCACAGAGGCTGAGTAACGAGAGGGACGGCCCGGTGCTCCAGTCCTCCGCCCCACCCAGCATTTCAATAGAAACAAGTATTAAAAATATATATATAAAATGCACCAAGAAAATAATTGAACATTTGTTCTATTGGTTGTTTGTTTTATTTTTTGTTCTACTGTTTGTTAAACTGTTGGGGTTTAATATTTTGGGTCTTTAGTATAGTAGGCTACCTTAGAGGCACTGGTGTCTATAAGCCTACTGTAAACTAACTAACTAAACTAACTAACTAACTAACTAACTAAACTAACTAAACCAATAATAATAATAAAACTGCAGTATAGGAATTTCAACGTGGTTGTTGTAATAACCGTTTTCACAAGGAAAGCGAGGTACTGAATATTAGTCTGTATTTTGTTTTGTTTTGTCAGAACTGACATGTTCTATGTGAAACATACTTTTATTATGAAATAGTTACTCTAGTTGGGTTCAAGTCATGTGACACGTGATCAGGAAATGTGTGGGCATTTCATGATGAATCATGCGTCTTGCAGCTCCAGTCTTTATCTTGTGTTGTAAGTCCTGACATTAGTCTACTCAAGTTTCTCTGTGTTGTTGCAGAACGTTTGTGAGAATGTTATCAATATGAAAGTAGTGACTTCTATAGTTAGAGTCATTCACATTATTTTGTTGGGATAAGAACAAATTATGAAGTAGAATAAATGAGAGATGAATGGATATTTCCACGCGGGGGTATTGAAGCGATTTGCATATGTTAAATAACATGAGAAGCATTCAATTCTGTGTAAGGAAACTATTTTCCTGTATTGTCTTTGTACTGTTTCTGATTCCAGAAAAGGAGATCAAAATGGTCAACTGTACTCCGACCACCGACACGGCACATCGAGGACAGAATGAACTAGTTGATTTATAAGCTGATCAAGTGTAGGACTTCCTTGTGTTGAATTATCTGCTTGTTTGTTTTAGTTATTATTATTTAGGGGCCAAGCACGAAGGTGCGAGGCACCTATTGTAATTGTTAGTGTTATTATTATTCATCTGCCATGGGAGCCTATGGCTGGCCCCATTGGTAGAGGCTTAGGGCCTGTAGCCGTGAAGCAAGTCTCACATGAATTGGCCAAAAAGGCGTAAAATGCAAACTTTGAACAGCCATAACTTATCCCCCTTTGAGCTAGAGGCATAACACTTTAAACACATTTGAGTCTAATTATGGTGAACAAATTTGCCTCAAGAACCCGTAACTTCAGGTTATGTAGATTTCTGTGATTTTAATTTATTGTAAAACGCTTAAAATCTATCTCCTCCTAGGGAGTTTTATCAATCTACATGAATCTCAGTAGATGTAATCTAGCATTGAATATCTACAATTCCATCTCGGCAAAAGTTGGAAAATATGAATTGAACAGCCACTATGAGGCAATGAAAATTGCAGAGGGCGCTAGAGAGCTCACTTCCTGTTTAGGCCTAACCGCCAGGCCAATTTTTCCAATTCCTGGTACAACAGTACCAGAGCATATCTTAAGGCAAGTTGGAGAAATGTGACGCAGATTGGCCACAGGGGGGCGCTACAACAAGCCAAAATGCTTAAAAATGGCTGAAACACAATTGATTGCTGTGGCACCCCTTGTGGCTAGATGGGGTTTATATTGCTTGTTTGGGTAGTTCATGGCATGCCCTACAACTTTCTAATTGGACGCAAAAGCATCAGATTCTATTTTGATATTGATATAAGCGTTGTTGTCAATTGATACAATTGCAACCCCCCACAACAGTTATTATCAGCTATGGCCTACATACTTCCACCCATGGAGAGGGTAGTAGCCTACATTCTACCCACTTCATCAATGGATAGGCTAGTAACCTTAAGCCTGGGAAGAGGGGAGTGGTCTATAACTCACACACTTCAACCAGGGAGAGGGTAGTAGCCTTTAGCCTAAACAATTCATCCTGAGAGAGCACAGTAGCACATAGACTACATAGCCTAAACACACCAAGTGTAGGGGGGCATTCTTCTGAGAAATGTTAGGTTTAGAGAGAAACAAGAGTTGTGAGTATGGTTCACAGATAGCTGAATTATCAAGCTATCCCCACACTGAGACTTGATGGTAAATGTGTGACTTCCAGGCAGGTGGAAGGCCTGGAGAATAACCATGTTGCCTGTAGACATGTAGACAAATAGGTCCTAAAAGATATGTCCCAAAATATAATTAATGTAATGAGATGCTTGAAAAAACCTGACACTCGTTTGACGCCTTCAGATGAATTGAATGTGATTGCAGTTGTATGATGATGATGCTGTTGCATGAATTTAACCTGATTTCCCTGGTCAGAAGACACAGACACTTATATGCATAGCTCCAATGTGGCTATGGCATGTTTCGCTTGTTGGCTTTGATGCGTGAGTCGCGCTTAGCCCCGTTATTGCTGCTTGTAGCTATATTTTCTATTTGTTTTCATGTGCCTATGGACTATCTGGGAACGTGGTCCTGGGTTCATAGATTGAGATGGTCGAGGGGGAATTTACATACAGTGCACAATTTCAGCATATAAATTGTTTGTTTACTCTGTTCTGCACCACCACTCTCTGTTTCTTACAGTAAAATTAATTGGGCCATAAACTCCCAAAATTGAGAGCAAAATTGACCATTGAGGAGAGGGAGGTAAAGCGAGCCTTATAAAGTTATAACACACAATTTTGAGAGAGAAAGCAATAAGCATGAGCGAAAAATAAATAAATAAATAAACAGGGAATAACTAAGAGAGTAGATAAGGAGGAAGACGAAGATGTTCGGGAAGTGGAAAGAGCAGGCAAGAACTAGGCAAGGTAAGCAGCAGTGGGAAAAAAGAAAACGGGGATGGGGTGCACTTTCTCTCATCCGCAGATGCCAGCCTGCAGTGCCCTTTCCCGCCTACTGCCGTGCCACGAGACCGGTCCAAGGCCAGCTACCCTCCACCAGCGCAGCAGGACGCCACCCTACCACCACCATACCACACCCACAGCACACATCCACACCAGCGAGGAGACGGAGCAGGAGGGTCAGGAACGCAACTCCAACAGATCCAGTCACAGACCTTCCACTGGCCAGACGGGGGGGGCCCCAGCGTGGTGTGCCAAAACCAGAAAAGCTACGTGCAACCGCACGTCATCAAATGCTGGCATTGTCACTAGTGGGGTCAGCCCAAGATGTCACAAAGGTGACCCATGGAGGGGCTACATCAGACATTGTTGAACAGATATGAACATTCTTGGCTGAAAATCTGACGCCCTGACGAGCGGCCATACAGACAGAGACTGAGAATTACAGCAGCCACGGGAGTAGTGTGACAGTGACGCCTCAACCCTCCACAGCTCAAACCAGGAGGGGGACAGCCTACCAGCCCACTGAATCAATCCAGGCTGGACGGTTTCCAAAAGTGTATGGAGATCCTACACAGCGGCAGAAATCATGAAGCGAGCACAGACACTGCCCAACCGGCAGGAGTGTGGGGGAAAGTTTGTTGGAGCGTTCCACGACCGATATAGATAGAAAGATACTTTATGAATCCCCTTTGGGAAATCCAATGTATCTAATAGCTCACGGCACAACATAACATGGAACGACACAGCAATAGTAATAACAGAACAAGAGACAGACAGCAGAACCAGAGCGGAGACATCTTCAAGACAAAACAATGAGGGCCAGGAAGACCCCATAAAACTCTCTGTGTGCACTATGTGGTAAATTTGGACACTGGAAGAATGAATGCCCGGAGAACTTTGAGGGAGGCCAGGAGCAGCGCCATCGCTACTGACCAGCGAACAACCCAAATGCAAAGATGTGGCACCCGGCAAGCAGACGCAAGGAATCAAAAACACGGGAGGAGGGGCACTGGCGGGCGGCACGAGGCGATGGGGGTGAGTTCGTTCCATTTTCCCCTGATACACAAGTATTAGTGCAGAATAGAATCACTGATTTAGAAGCATTGCTTACACCACTCACAGGGTGCGATGCCCGAGATACACCACAACTAATAAGCTCGTTACCGGGAGTAAACCTTAGTGAAATGGTGTCATTTTTAGTGGACACAGGAGCGAGCATCATAACTCATTAACAAAGAAAGCTTAAAGTATCATCCTAAAATGAGTGGCAAACTAGAAACCTAAGCGGAGACAGTTTCATGTTTGCTAGTGTAGGTTCAAATAACATGGTGGAGAGGGAATTAATTTAGGCATTTGAGCGTCACATTATACCGACCCCAGTGGGCCTGGTACTGAAAAGTTAAAGACTTAAAAACTGTCCACGAGTCAGAGAGGGCCTAGAGAAAAACAGCCACTGTATGTATATTAATGGTTGATCACTTCTCCTACCACTGATTTGCTCTCTCATGCACGCACAAGCGTAGAGGAGACAGACACTGAGCTTATGTTATAAGGTGCACCGGCTCATGTGCACGAGGGAAGGGATAGCAGATTTGAGGAAAGGTGGGAGGAGGAGCAGATGGAGACAGCGTTAGGTTTGAACTACTTGTCGGCATGGAGCCAATTGTGCCGCTTCTGTTAAATTGACTGAAACCCAGAAGGGTCTATTTAACATGCCTGATTCTTCTCCTCATGTGTCTCTAGTGAAGCGCCAAAGGATCAATGGTGCGATTTGGGGCCATGGATACGAGGGTGTCATGTGATACCAGACGATTGGTGGTGCAACTCATCAATCCTCCCCCATGTACAAATGTTCAAGCGAGTGGGGAGTGACTGCCTGTTTAAAGAATGGTTTGAAGTTACCTTTGACGCAGCTAAGAGCGTCTGTTTTGTTGTCAAATGTAACGAAGTGATTTGTCAGATTGTGCACAGAACTGGGAGATGAGGAGCGTCTGGCTACCCTCCCAGATCTGTGAACAACAGGGAAATATGATGTGGGGCTTAGTGAATTTGGCCACACCGGTTGTTGTTTCACCCAGGTGGAAGTATCGCCCTTGTCTGAAACAATACCCGGTCAAGCCTGAAGCGTGGAGGGCAATTAGGCCTGTGTTTAAAGCTTTGCTTAAGAAAGGAGTAATCAGTGAGTTACCCATGGGCAACCAGGTGCGCACACCTATCTTTCAGGTAAAAAAGGTGCGGGGCCTGAAGAACTGACAGAGTGGAGAGTTAAGAATGCTAAATGGTTCACAAGTGTAGACCTCTCGAATGCATTAGTTTCCATTCTAGTCCACGTGGACAGTCGATTCTGGTTTGTACTTAGGGATGCGCATGGTATTGACCATTGCGCCTGGGGGGAGGTGAAACAGTATATGGCGGGTACAGTAGAGATTTTTTCTTGTTTAAAATCGTAATGAAAATAAATGTGTTAGTGAGTCACCACAATTATATTAGGTCCAGCACCAATGTGCATGACAAAAAGGAAAAAAAGGAGAAATCAATAGGCCTATTGCCTAGGCCAGAAGACTAACAAGCACAAATGTAGGCCCAACAATTCATTGGGCCTCTGAGTCTTTAATATTATAGTATTTCGCTGTATGCTATTCAATGGTTAGCAGCACGGCACATTGCCACTAAAGTGTGCTTATATTAATTAAAATAGCCGAATAATTTGTTTGAGTCAAGACGTGACAGAAATATGTGCAACAATAGCGTATGACTAAATTCAAAGACTCAAGCGTGTTGTAGAAACTTGAGAATCTTGTTTTTGACTAGTCGTGTTATCAGTTATAAAATCACCGTCTAATCGTCAATGAAAGTAGTCGCTGCGCACATCCCTAACCCACGCCAGGACCAGATCCTAGGTCAGTGGCAAATAATTCTATAGTTCTGATAATGGACGACACTTTGGGGGAATCATGGTCAGAGTAGCATTCAGAATGCTAGGAATCAAGCAGAGATTTGGGTGCGCAGTCAGGGAAGTGTAAAACGAGCAGATGGTAGGCTACTCTAAAAGCTATTTTTCTTCTGCCATGTAGTGAGAATTCAAAAAAAAAAAAAACAAAGTCAATAGACTAAATTTCCGCAGTATTCATTCTTTCAGTAACCTACCAGCTGGGTTTTTCTATCTCTCTACTCTGACCGTTTGGAAATTGTGTTTTGACGGTTATAATGCATAAAAGAATAACATAGAACAGCCGAGAATAGCAGAAAATATTCAAATCAGACAGCATATCCGAACAAAATAAAATATAGATAGAGCGGATTTAGTGGTTGAAAGAAAGTCAACGTCTGACATTTGGCATTGTTTCGGCTACCGAAAGGCTGATGTAGTAAAAAGCCTGGCGACAGCCCAGGTAGCAAGTAGCAAGATTAAAGAAGATGACGAAAACCAATCGGAGCGTCCCATGCCGGGTTTTACATATCGCCAAATATGTTGGAAAAAAAAGTGTATAGCGGCAATGTATGTTTCTGTCAATATCGAGCAGCCGCAGTAAAAAGCCTCTAATATCCCTATTAGGGTTCGACGAGTGTACCCCTACCATCTGCCTCCTACCGCAACCGATGGGCAGCAGGTAATATAGAATACCCCCATCCATAATTAGCGTCTAATTCATGGGGAATCAGCAGTCCTGGCAACCCATAGGGCCCCTAGGCAAGGCCAGTTCCCCACAGGTCAGGATGACTCTCAGGAGGGTCACGCACGGGTCTAGAGTGTTAGATGAGATGCCCCATGTAGAGATAGAGCAGTGTACCCCCTGGGCCTACTTCATAACCCCCCACAGGTCGTGTAGCCTGGGAGGAAGATGCAGCTGTCCCAGGACCACCAACCAATCCTCCTGCCTATGAGATACGCCGTGCAACACCCTGAACCTACCGGTCCTCCAACCCTCGAGATGTGCCCGATGACCCCTGATTCAGCCTTCAGGAGACACCAAGCGACAACCTGGCCATCCACTACACCAGCTAATTCACCCACCGGGGTCAAAACCCCGCAGTCTGCTCCCCGGTCATCAATGATGACTCCCGCCCCTCAAAAGGAATTCCCAGGTGCCATTAGCACCATCATCACTCATCCCAGCAGAAGCACCATCAAGGGGAGAGTAGACGCCACGCCCCGAGTGGTGCCCCAAAGCCCGTTTGGTCCCATCGAGGTGGAGCCGCTGGCCACACCCCCAGAGCGCTCCAGGTCACGCAACTGGTCGGAGAACAACAGCTACATTTCCTCAGAGGAGGACATGGATCTGTCATGGTTTCCCTGCACCCCTAGCACAGAGGAGCGCCTGGGTAGAATGCCGTTGGCCAGGTTCAAAAAACTTGTTGATAAACTGCCCGCCCGTCAGGATAAATCAGAGATGCGCCGTCTGCGCCGTGCGGGCCAGCGTCGCATCAGATATTATCAGGATCAGTCTATCCCCACGATGACGCCCGGGAGGAGGCTCAGCACGAGGCAAATCGTGGAGGAAAACCGCCGTCACTTGTTCTACCTCATCGCCAGAATGGATGCCCTAGGAAGCAGGCTCGACGAGCTGTGAGCTGCTGAGGAGCATCCCAGTCGACTACTGAAGAGAGACCCCTGCGTAGGGGGTTATGTGGGATCAATATAACATGTATAATCAAGTGTACCCCACAATAATACTTGTAAAGTGATCTGAAGTAATGTATACCACTGTAGTAAGTAGACTTGGTCACTATGCAATCAACATTATAACCATCAAGAACATAATGTAACTAATGTTCTAGAAATAGTTTTCCGTTTTTATTGATGTTTTGAGACGGTCTTTTTGTACTACTGTTCCTGCACTCAAAGTGCTGTTCGGCCATAACCATTTCCAAATAAGACAAACAAAAGGATGAAGTGGTGTTTCTCCAGTGATAAGTATTAGAACCTCAGTTACAAGGGCTTAGTGGTTTATAAAGTTTCTCGCAGACTGAGTTATTTTAATACACAAGGGCGGTATTATGTTGGGCAATGGTGGGGTTTTAGGAACTCAAACCTGCGGAACATCCCCTTGTGTTAATTTACTTAAGGAGAACTGGTAGAAGGTGATTGCTATAGGTGAAGTAACTATCCAATTTGCCGTGTTCAGTTAATGGTGATGTGGCTTGTACTGTGTACTGTGTTTTTACTCTATCTGTGTGTTGTGTAAACCATACACCTACATAAGGTCTTGTAATATAGCTGAAGATATGTAGAACAAACTTTGCCGAATTGAGCAGGATCTCTATGGTCAGGAGACTGATAAAACATGTGTGAGCAAGGGAGGTGAATGTTGTTCGGGTCGTCCAGCCATAAAGAGCTGCGTATACGTGCGGTCTATAACCGTACTCTCATATCTATGTGTTGTTGTTTATGTTGAATTATTTAATCAGTAATATTGGAAATGTTGGGTCTGAATGTGACTAACTATTATTGTCACATAGGGGGGATTGTAGTGATTTAATTTGATTCAGCTCCCCTGCATTTTAATCATGTCATGATATTGTAATCTTGTTCTACATAACCAGCTGCTCATGAGGGATAGTAGATAAAAAGTCACCACCAGATGTAGCCACCGGGAACGGATGTGTAGAGAATGGAATGTCCCCACTTAATCAAGATGCTCTTTTCTCCTTCCTCACCTCCTGCCAAGTAGCCAGGCCCAAAGCAGTCAGAGATATAATGCTGACTCTGCAAAGCACAGAGTACAGCAATAAGGTCTCTTTTCCTCTTCCTGTTGAATCCCTTCTCTTCCCCTCTTCTCCTCCCAAAGTAGCCAGAGATTTAATGCTGACTCTGCAGAGATATGTGCAGGAGCAGGTTTTTAGATGTCCTCTTCACCTCTTCCTGACTGAACTTCCCTGTCTGGGCCTCTTTTCCTCCCAAAAGGAGTCAAGAGCCCACACACCCAGGAAGCGGGGGGGGGGGGGGGGGGGGGGGCATGGTTAAGTGATCTTTTCTCCTCTTCCTGCTGAAATTCCCGGCCTGGTTCTCACCTCCTGCCAAGTAGCCTAGGCCCAATAGCAGCCAGAGAATAGTGCTGATTATGCAGAGATATTACAGCAAGTAAAAAGTACTTTCTCCTCCTCCTGTGGGGGGGCAGTTGAGATTCCGGTCGGGCCCTATTTCCTCTCAAAAAGCAGACAGAGTCCTTCACCCAGGAAGCTGGGAGGGGGGGGGGCACGGATGTAGGACATATATGGACATGAGTTATTTGCTGAGCCAGCAAAACTAGACATCATTTGATTGGTGGCGAAAGTAGTGATGTATGGAAAATGGGATGTGGTCAAGGGGGGAGGGGAGTGTTGTTAAGATTATAAAAGGTCAAGTAGACAAAGGGAAAAGTTGTTCTTTCCCGGGGAAGCTCCGACTTAGATGCTGTTTGTTTCTGAAGAGCATTAAAGTCAAAATCGCATTTGGACTCTTTGTGCCTCGAGTTGTTTTTCTTCTCGGACTTATTTTGGAACTTTTAAACCAATCTGGACTTAGATTTATTTCTTGGAATTTGACCTAAGACCTAGTAAATTATTTTACACGACAGTAGGTCTGGAGGTAGGTCTGGGGGTAGGTCTGGGGGTAGGTCTGGGGGTAGGTCTGGAGGTAGGTCTGGAGGTAGGTCTGGGGGTAGGTCTGGGGGTAGGTCTGGGGGTAGGTCTGGGGGTAGGTCTGGAGGTAGGTCTGGAGGTAGGTCTGGAGGTAGGTCTGGGGGTAGGTCTGGAGGTAGGTCTGGGGGTAGGTCTGGGGGTAGGTCTGGAGGTAGGTCTGGGGGTAGGTCTGGAGGTAGGTCTGGAGGTAGGTCTGGGGGTAGGTCTGGGGGTAGGTCTGGAGGTAGGTCTGGGTGGAGGATCTGGAGGCAGGTCTGGGGGTAGGTCTGGAGGTAGGTCTGGAGGTAGGTCTGGGGGTAGGTCTGGGTGGAGGTCTGGGTGGAGGTCTGGAGGTAGGTCTGGGGGTAGGTCTGGGGGTAGGTCTGGAGGTAGGTCTGGGGGTAGGTCTGGGTGGAGGTCTGGAGGTAGGTCTGGAGGTAGGTCTGGAGGTAGGTCTGGAGGTAGGTCTGGGTGGAGGTCTGGGTGGAGGTCTGGAGGTAGGTCTGGGTGGAGCCTTGGCTAGGTGCCCTGAAGGATCTGGAGGTAGGTCTGGAGGTAGGTCTGGAGGTAGGTCTGGGTGGAGGATCTGGAGGCAGGTCTGGAGGTAGGTCTGGGGGTAGGTCTGGGGGTAGATCTGGGTGGAGGTCTGGGTGGAGGTCTGGGGGTAGGTCTGGAGGTAGGTCTGGAGGTAGGTCTGGGTGGAGCCTGCTCCCTTGGCTAGGTGCTCTGCTGGAAACTTATTCTGCTATGTTTTTTCCGTGAGTGTGTGTGTGTGCTCCTTGATGCCTTGCTGTGTGCTGCTCCATGTGGGCGTGTGATTTGTCTTATGCTGCTTGTAGATCATGCCATGTCATATTGTGTGATATTGTGTCTTATGGACATGTGCATGTGCCCTGTTGGTGTTTTGATGTTGTGTGCTGCTCCATGTGGGCGTGTGATTGTCTGTTTTTGCTGCTACTGATCATGCTATGTGGTATTGTGTGCTTTTATGTCTTGTGGATGTGTACATGTGCCCTGTTGGTGTTTTGATGGTGTGTTCTAATGCTTTGCTGTGTTTTTATGTGCTTTTAATGCTTGTTGAATTGTGTGTTTGGCTGTCTTGACCAGGGCTCCTTTGTAAAAGAGACATCTGTCTCAATAGGACTTCCCTGGTAAAATAAAGGTTTAATACAATAAAAATAGATCAAATTGAATCTGATCTCATGCCAACTTCTTTGTGGTCTGGGAGGAAACGGAATCTGAAGGAAGTTTGTCCCACAGCCTTTAGCTTGTCCCTTTCTGTTAGGTCTGCAGGGTTGACCTTCCGGGTTGGCTGAACATCCATGTCTTCAGGCTTCACATGATTCATCCACGTTTGTTCACTGAGTCCCACAATTTACATGTAGATACCACGTATATACGTAAATACCACATAAATACGTGAATACCACAGCTGTAAACGAGACTACCCTTTACTGTAACTAATGAGCTAAAATGAAAATATGAAGCTTGCTTTTCTGTACACAATCTATAATTGAGCTGATCATTAACATATGGCTGCTCTATCTGATGATCTCCCTAATGAGACCATATTTCCAGTTTGCCGGTCTCCACTAGTCAGTGTGCCAGTCTCCACTAGTCAGTGTGCCGGTCTCCACTAGTCAGTGTGCTGGTCTCCACTAGTCAACGGACCTCTCTGGTCTGGGAAGTCAAGTCAAATCACATTCCATATAACAAGCGTAGTCTCAAAGTGCTTTAAAATAAAAACAGAAAATGTAAAAGTAATTACAGTACATAAGACAATATAAAAATGAATAACAATAAAATAACAGTACAATAAAAGGAAAGAAAACCACACACTTTAAACCTGGCTAAAAGTTTGTGAAAATAGAAAATGTTTTTAGTCTGCTTTTAAAAGAAGATCCAGTTGTAGCAGATCTAAGCTCAAGTGGTATAGAGTTCCTTTATCTAATGATCTAATGGATCTGGTCAGGTAAACTGGTACAGTGCTGATCTCACCTGGGTAGCCTCCAGGACATAGTCCTGAACCACCAGCATCTCCTCGTTAGCCAGGCACACGTGGTTCTGGTTCCTGAGGGTCACTGTGAACATCTGGCAGCTGATTGGCTGCTCTTTGCAGGGCCAGTACACGCACGTCTCCTCCCCCTCTGTCTGGGAAGACAGGAAGACACATCACAGTGACTGGCAACTCCACACAATTATGAAGAGCTTTGAGTTTGAGAAAAGCTAGAATGCAGTCACGACTAGACAGAAGTCAGAAGAGGTACATTCCAAACCTTCTGTTTATTTCCTAAAAGAAGTTGATGTTTTTTCATGTAAGACATAAATCCAGCTGCTGGTTCTGACTACATGTTTGTCCTGTCTTTCAGTGGTGTATTGTAACAAAGTAATAATACTTCCTTACAGTACTTTTGTTTTTGGGAGTATCTGTACTTGAGTCGTTTTATTTCTGGCAATTTTCACTTTTACTCCACTGCATTTCCCCTAAGCATCTTAGTTACTCATTACTACAAAACAAATAAAATAAAATAAAAAGACATTTGGTAGCAGGTTTGGCGAATCAGGGTGGTTGTCGTAGGCCAGCCTGCAAGTTAGATTGATTAATCACTCGAGTGCAAACAAATGCTCTCAAAGCCGCAACGTTTCATTTCCACTCAAGCCCAGGCATGTCTAGTCGCAACTACATTACAAATAATTACATACAAATAATGTGTACGTTTACTTTCAATACAGTCATTTTCCAATAAGATGACTTCACTTGAGTACTTGAGTATGGCTTTTGGGTACTTATACAAGACTGCTGCACTGTTCCGTCTTGTCCTTGCACCCTGTCTGTTGTCTCCATCAGTGTTATGCACCAACTGACCAGAACAAATTCTTAGTACAGTATGTGTAAAAACTACCTGGCTAATAAAACTGATTCTGATTAAATCCACTTGGAGAATTTGAGCATAGTTATGAAGCCAGCAGAGACGGTGCCATACCATTCTTCTGACATCTCATTCATCCGACGTCTCACTAGTCACTCTTGAGCCGTCCGAACAATGGGATGTCTGACGATCAGTGAACAAGTTTCGGACTAGTGAGACGTCGGATCAATGGGATGTCGGAACAGTGGTCAGTCCCCGCAGACACTCACCACTAGGCTTGGCGTTCCCAGAGTTTCTGGTGCTCCTGGAAGTGACACGATGACCTGGGCATTGTGATCCCAGATCATCCTCCAGAAATCCTTGATAGTGCCAGGCAGGGGATTCTGGGTCACAATGAACTCAGTGCTTCGCAGATACCCCTGGAGGAACAGAATATGAGTTTTTAGTTTACAGAGTATTGCTAGGTCATATCTGTCTAAGCATGAAGCTGGTCATGCCCTTAGGTGGGGAGTCTGTGGGGTTTCGGTTGTAGAATGGACTGCAGCGCTCCCTACGTCAAGCATGGGCGTACGAAGCCCAGCTCTGCAAAACCTCACTCATATACTCTGGAGTTCCATCTGCTTCGCGTTGCAACGACGCAAACAAAAAACTGACTGGTGCACATTGTGTCTTTGCCAGACAATTGAGGAGAGTCATTTGTGTTTTTCTGGATTTCCACAATTGAAATTTGAAACATTGCATATATTTTCATGAACAAAACATCATGGTTCCACTCCTTCATTGCCACAAAGGAACATGCATCATGGGTGGGGTGGGGGAGAACATATTTACTGTGCACTTCTTGCGTTTAGTTTGATCTTCTAACATACAGTACGTTTCTGACATCGTTCACCATTAAGGATACTTTGCTATATCTACTGTAGGTGCAATGGCTCTCATTTATCAATCAAACGTAAAAACCAATGCAGATCCGGAAATGATGGTACGACATTGAGCGTTCATGTGTGGTTCATGAAACCTTTGTATCTCACCAAATCACAGCATATGAATGATCGGGCATTGATAAATGTGGTGGCTAAAAACAATCGTCATTTAAATATCCATACAATTGTCCCTACAATTTTCAACAGTGATGCGTAATACAGTCGTGAAAAGTAACCGTTTGCTATGGAGGACCGAACCTGTCAAAATTAAAATAAATACATAAATAAATAAATGACTCAACAAATGACCAATAAATAAATGAATGAATAAATATGCACAAAAATAAATAAATGAATGAATAAATGCATGCAGTAATGTGTAAATAAATACATTAAATTGGATATAAATGTATATTATTATATATCTATTGTTTGATTCATTATTTCTTGCATTTATTTCCATATTCATTTATTTATTCATTTATTTATGTATTTATTTCTTCTTTTCCACATTTATTTATTCTTTGTTTGCTCTCTCCATCCATCCATCCATCCATCATCATCCGCTTATCCGGGGTCGGGTCGCGGAGGCAGCAGCTCCAGCAGGGGGCCCCAGACATCCCTTTCCCTAGCAGCATCAACCAGCTCTGCCTGGGGAATCTTTAGCCGCTCATAGGCCAGTGCGGAGATGTAGTCCCGCCACCTAGTCCTGGGTCTACCTCCCAGCCGGACATGCCTGGAACACCAGGCGCCCAGGAGGCATCCTCACTAGATGCCTGAACCATCTCAACTGGCTCCTTTCGACGCAAAGGAGCAGCGGCTCTACTCCGAGTCTCTCCCGGATGACTGAACTTCTCACCCAATCTCTCAGGGAGACCCCAGCCACCCTCCGGAGAAAACTCATTTCGGCCGCTTGTATCCGTGATCTCGTTCTTTCGATCATGACCCATCCTTCATGACCATAAGTGAGGGTGGCCCCCTCGGTGAGCTTCTTGTCTTTGAAATCGAGAGTTTAACATGTTTTTGAATGATTTTTCAAGGTGCCCTCCCACATCCATTGTATGACCAAAACGGCGGTAGAGCAATTATCAACTTTCTCAAAAGTGCTACAGTAGTTTTGCCAACTGCTTGATCTGAACCATTGTATATGATCATACGTAACCTTAAAACAGGGTTAAACATGATTTTTCCCTTTACTACTCCTTTAAGACGCTATAACATAACTAGCCTAATGCTTTACGAGTTTGTCTATCAGATTTAGCCTACTTTTTTTTCAGGCAGCTCTTTTGTTAACATCTTTTTCAGACGAAATAATACCGGTAGGCTTGAAATAACCTTTTTTCGCCTTTTATCCTTTCTAGGCCGGTATTTATAGGCTCTAGGCCTCTCTCTCCTGCATGAGGTTGGCCTAGCTGTAGATGCACTGTCTCGAAGCCAGATCAAATTAATGATTCATAATTGATGTTTTTTGATAGCTAATTTTTACACAGGTAATATCGTTTAGCGCTATTTATTGATTGTATATTGTCGTTACTGACTGCAACGTTGAAAATTGTCCGGTGCGCTTCCCTGCTTTCACAATAATAAATGGAATCCAATCTCTGCGCTGCTGTGATAACAATATATTATAGCCTATTATTACTAGGCTACTGTTCACCTTATTATTTATTTATTTAGGTAGCCTACGTTATTGTTAATGCGCCCCAGCCATTTAACACAAACGGAGAGGGAAGTGTATTTGTTGGTTACAGTAGGCTATGGACCGCTGTGCACACAGAGTTGGATGAATGGAAAATAGCTTCAGATGAAGGAGCAAGTTTGTGCAACATGCAACCGCTTGACTGTAAATTGTGCATGTATTGCAGTCAAATCAAACAAGCTTGACATTTATTTGGAAACAGCAAGCAAGCATAACCAGTTTGATGGTGTTTTTGATAACTGGTCAGTTTGCCCATATTACCTAACTTAGCATACAGCTATGGCTCGACTTGCTACTGCAGGTCTACCACCACTCGCATAGGTCTACCACCACTCGCATAGGTCTACCACCACTCGCATAGGTCTACCACCACTCGCATAGGTCTACCACCACTCGCATAGGTCTACCACCACTCGCATAGGTCTACCACCACTCGCATAGGTCTACCACCACTCGCATAGGTCCACCACCACTCGCATAGGTCCACCACCACTCGCCCACAACGAACCTGGACTGTTGCAACTGAACTGTTGAACTGGACGCTGTTGCAACACCCCTCCCCAGTTACCTGTTCATATTCAAATTACCTGGATGGATGTGATTCATAGCCAGTAATGGCTGTGGGGGAGGGGTTGCTAGCAAGTTCCAGGCTTCAACCGCTTATAATCCTGACACTGTGCGTTGCAATAGACTAGACTGTGTGGTTCCTGTTGTTTCCTGATGCTGTGCGTTATTGCTGCTATTCACAAATAGAGGGGAGGCTTGATTAGTCTACTGACGAGGGGAGGCTTGATTAGTCTACTGACGAGGGGAGGCTTGATTAGTCTACTGACGAGGGGAGGTTTGATTACTGACGAGGGGAGGCTTGATTAGTCTACTGACGAGGGGAAGCTTGATTAGCCTACTGACGAGGGGAGGCTTGATTAGTCTACTGACGAGGGGAGGCTTGATTAGCCTACTGACTAGGGGAGGCTTGATTAGTACTGACGAGGGGAGGCTTGATTAGTCTACTGACGAGGGGAGGCTTGATTAGTCTACTGACGAGGGGAGGCTTGATTAGTCTACTGACGAGGGGAGGCTTGATTAGTCTACTGACGAGGGGAGGCTTGATTAGTCTACTGACGAGGGGAGGCTTGATTAGTCTACTGACGAGGGGAGTCTTGATTAGTCTACTGACGAGGGGAGGCTTGATTAGTCTACTGACGAGGGGAGGCTTGATTAGTCTACTGACGAGGGGAGGCTTGATTAGTACTGACGAGGGGAGGCTTGATTAGTACTGACGAGGGGAGGCTTGATTAGTACTGACGAGGGGAGGCTTGATTAGTACTGACGAGGGGAGGCTTGATTAGTCTACTGACGAGGGGAGGGTTGATTAGCCTACTGACGAGGGGAGGCTTGATTAGCCTACTGACGAGGGGAGGCTTGATTAGTCTACTGACGAGGGGAGGCTTGATTAGTCTACTGACGAGGGGAGGCTTGATTAGTCTACTGACGAGCCGCCGGTGCGCCGCTGCGCTCTCAGCACAATAACACCGTGATAGCCAGTTAGCTCATTAAAGCAATATTAAACGTGGCTACAAAGCAGTTAACGTCACAACGATTATTCCTGTTGCTGATGCTGTTGGTTCAACTTCTGTTTCTCGGGCAGTTTCGATAAGACTGACTAAATGAAGACATGCAACCGCTTGACGGTAAATTGCGCATGGATGGCTGCCTATGTAGACATTTGGAAACAGCATAACCTGCAACTAGTCATGACCGGAATGTAGGCTACTGCATTACTCAACCTCCCTCAGCTAGGCTACTGCAGGCTATTAAGAAGATAGGTAGGCTATTTTCCTAGGACATCACCAACTATTTTATGTTGTTAGTGTAGAGATGTGGTTTATATGAATATACTTAGTGTTATGTGTTTTTCCTGTTGTTGATTGGACATGTGTTTTTATGTGCTCCGCCCACGTTAACATGAGTGACAGTCAGCCAACCAGTGAAGGGACTGCCAGAAAAACGCCTGTGTACGTGCAGCAGAGAGAAAAGAAATAAGAAAGCCAGAGGACAACGGTGGCGTGGCGGAAAGAGAAAATGATGCTGGTCGTTCAGGACGGACTGCGACTGACGACGTTTCCGTAGATCTTGACAAAAAGATCTGCGAGTAGTGGACAGTAAATGAATAAAAGTGCTAAGTTAGGCTCCAGTGGCCTTCGAGAAGAGGACGTTTAAAACCGAGACCGTTGATGTGTAAAGTGAATTAGCTAGCGTGCGCACAGCACTAGCCAGTTGCAGTGTTGTGAGCTAGCTTTTTGTGTTGTGACTAGTTTGCGTTTTGTCGGCACACTTTCTGGAGAGGGACGTCCTCAAGGATCCCTGCTACAGCTCTGCATCCCCTCACTGCGGCTTGGCTCCGGCTGGGCAACCCCCGGATCAACATCGCAACCTGTCTTCTGGGACGCAGGTGAATTCTGTCCGTTAGCCCACTAGTGGGCACTTCTCCTCTGGCTAGCCAGGCAGTGCACATTCTAGACGGAGACCGTTCTTGTGAACGCGGGACCATTCAGCAACGTTCGCATTGGAACTGAACTGTTCGGATTGTTTAGAGTTCCAGTGACTTTTTCTGTATGCGTGTGTGTGCATCGCGGGACCATTCAGCAACGTTCGCATTGGAACTGAACTGTTCGGATTGTTTAGAGTTCCAGTGACTTTTTCTGTATGCGTGTGTGTGCATCGCGGGACTATTCAGCCGTGTTCGTACGGAAAGTGTGGGTTATTACTGAATTTCACTGAAGTGCTGTGTGTATGGGTATCTCTCTCATTGACTGTTGATGTCATTTTGAGTTCATGTCAGTGTTCTTTTGTATGGACCGGTCCTGATAGGGTTAAGAGGGTCATTTTCATAAACTTTAACATTAGTATTTTTTTGGGTATTCTTGGTATTCTAATAAATAGTATTAATTTTATTACAAGCCAGTAGCGGGGGAATTCTTTCTTTCTTTTTTATATGAGAGTGGGCATTAGAGGCCCGGGTCACTAAGTAGTTGGTCTATAAGGCTCACTGGGTGTGGGGGTGTACTCTTATTATAGCCTGGTGGTTCAGTGTGGAAAGGAACAGTTGGGTCAGACTTAGGGTCAGCTTATGCTGCTCACACACCTCAGGTTAGACTGAGTTTAGCAGAAATTGTAGGGCTCAGCACAAATCATCCACACCCGAAGCGCAGTAGTGAAGAGACATTAAAGGCTGGGGATACAGAGACCTGGATCCTGCGCTCTCCAGTCACCCGGTGAGTCCTGCAGTCACACCCCACTACGCGGGCAAGGCCTGTCCGCTACATTTGGCGTCACGAACAGGATCAATTCCTGCACAGAAACCCTGTGAGTGTATTGCGCACAGAGAAAGTATTCAACATGGAGCAGCTACAAGCGCAGTTCGACGCCCTAAAAAGTAAGCTCACGGAACAGGAGGCTCGTATGGAAGAGCAGTCTGCATTCCTTGAGCAGGCACGGAGTGATCAGAGAGACACTCTTGCTCTGGCAAGGGGGGTCCTGGAGCAAGCCGCTGGTGCAAGGAGTGCACCCACGCTGTATGTACAGCGAGACCGGAAATACCCTGATTTTAGTGGGGGTCAAGAAAGAGGGGAACTGTGTGTCGAAGACTGGGTTGCCTCCATGAAGTCAGGTTTCAGAGTAGGCCGCGTGCCGGAGGAAGACCAGGTTGAACTTCTGAAGGAGCATCTAAAGGGAGAAGCGAGACTGACAGTGAGATTTGTCCTGGAGGGACATGCTGCAGATACACAGGCGGTCTTTAAGGTCCTGGAGGAGACTTATGGAGACAAGGCTCCGATCGGCACACGTCTCAAGGAATTCTACGAGCGTCATCAAGCCTCCGGGGAGAAAACCAGAGTGTTCGCCTATGATCTACAGGAGAAGCTCCGCCGCCTAAAGCAACGTGATCCTGACCGCGTCCCCAATGCAGATTCTTTACTGAAAGAGCAGTTTGTACTGGGATTGAGGGATGACTCTCTGCGCCGCGAGATGAAGCGGCGGGCGAAGGCTGAGCCAGGGCTGATGTTCATCCAACTAATGCAGGCAGCGATCGACTGGTCGGAGGAGGAGGAATCCTCTCCCACCGCTGCTTCCAGGGGCCCTGGCCGTGGGGCTGTTCATGCTGCGGCTGCAGAAGACATGACCCCCGCGTCGGCCATACAAGCACTTCAAGAATCAGTGAGGCAGTTAGCAGCTCGACAAGAGGAGCTGTTCCAGGCATTACAGAGGACTGAACGTCGCGACAGCCCCAGCAGTGGTCAGCGCAGGCCGCCGCGACGAGAAGACAGAGGGCAATTGATCTGCTACTCCTGCCAACAGCCCGGTCACATCAGCCGTAACTGTCCCAGTGTGAAGGACAAGCCACGTCAAACCAATACGATCAGGTCTGATGCTCAGGAACTGGAGCTGCTTGAGACAGATGTGCAGGCCAGCGTTAGGACCGCTGCTGTAGAGCGGGCCACGTCTACATTGTCCGTGTTGGATGAGTTTGGTCGGGAGTCAGGTGGCACCTTTGGCAGCTGTTTCACACTGGATGTTTTAATCGATGGGGTGAGCACATGTTGTTTGGTGGATACCGGTTCTGAGGTGACAACCATGTCTGAAGCCCACTTCCGGAAACAATATGAGGGAACGGAGCTATCCTCAGCGAGATGGGTTAAACTTACAGCCGCGAATGGGCTGAGTATCCCAGTTGTTGGGTGCCTCTATGCAGATGTGGAGTGTCTAGGGATGAAACTGCCAGGAAAATGTGTGTTTGTCTTAAAGGACAGCAACGGTGGCAGCGAAGAGAAGAGTACGGTGCCCGGGATCCTGGGGATGAATGTACTTGGTAACCTCCACAGTCTATTCTCTGGCTTCGACGGCATGCAGAAGATGGGCCAGCACAAACCGGCCGCCGCGACACAGAAGATTCGCCGCATTTTTGTTGAGATCGGCAGAGAAGAGCAGTACGGTGGTCCCACTGGCAAGATCGGCTATATCAAAGTAGCAGGGCGACGTCCAGTAGTCATTCCTCCACATAGTGAAGTTGTCATTGAAGGGCGCTGCAGGGTGCCCCCACGGGCAAGCAGCCAGGTCCTGGTCGAGGCGACACCGACTTCCAACCTGCCCTGTGGCCTGCTAGTCGCCAACGTCCTGACGCACTCCACCAACGGGAAGGTGCCAGTCAGGCTGCTAAACTCAAGTGGAGTGCCCGTCACACTGCGCCCCAGGGCGAGGCTGGGTGAAATGAGTAAGCCGAGTAAAGTACTACTAAAAGAAATGGTGGCGTTCGAAGAAGCCACTGGTGAGCTGCGAGTCAGGATGCTGGAACGGGGGAAGGAGCCTGTGTCAAAGCTCATGGGACCGTTATCTATCCCGGTTCAGGCAAACCTCCAAGACCTCGATGCAGTGCAAGTGGGGCAGCTAAACAGACTTCTAGAAAAGCACCGTGCTGTGTTCTCACAGGACGACAGTGATTTTGGGTACACCACCACAGTCACCCACCTTATCCCCACTGACAACACACAACCAATCAAGCAAAGACATCGGCGGGTGCCCCCTCATGTGTTTCAAGAGTTTAAGCAGCATGTCCAGGATCTGGTCACGCAGGGGGTACTTAGAGAGAGCTGCAGCCCCTGGGCATCACCGGCTGTGATTGTGATCAAAAAGGATGGGTCAGTGCGTTTCTGCTGTGACTACCGCAGACTGAACAGCGTAACGCACCGTGACGCATACCCCCTCCCAAGAGTGGAAAAGTCTCTGGATGCTCTGGGCCAGGCCAAGCTTTTCTCATCTCTGGACTTGACCGCAGGATACTTCCAGGTGGCCGTGGAGAAGCAAGACCAGGAGAAGACTGCCGTCACAACACCGTTCGGACTATACGAGTGGCCCCGCATGCCCTTCGGGTTGTGCAATGCCCCCGCAACGTTTCAGCGACTAATGGAGGTAGTGCTGGGGGACCTTGCATTTGACGTATTGCTGGTGTACCTGGATGACATTCTAGTCTTCTCTAGCAACTTTGACAGCCACTGTGAGAGGCTGGACATGGTGCTCACGCGCCTGGGGGAACATGGCCTCAAACTCAAGCCCCGGAAATGCTTCCTTTTCAAGACAGAGGTTAAGTTTCTCGGGCACATCGTGTCGGCCGCTGGAGTACAGGTGGATGTGGAGAAGGTGAAGGCGCTGGAGGACTGGCCTGTGCCCCGCACCGTGAAGGAGGTCAGACAGGTGGTGGGCTTCATGTCCTACTACCGGCGCTTCGTACCGCACTTTGCTCAATTGGCTTGCCCACTGCACGCCTTGATGGGAAAAGCTAAGAGGAAAGGGGCCACTGGGTCCCAGCCCATGCCGTTTGTGTGGAGTGAGGACTGCCATGCTGCATTCAACCAGTTAAGGAAGTGTCTGATGTCTCCGCCTGTGCTAGCGTACCCTGACTTCCGACGCCCCTTTGTCGTGACAACAGATGCAAGCAACCTTGGACTAGGAGCAGTGCTGAGTCAACAGCAAGATGGGGTGGAGCGTGTGGTAGCCTTCGCCAGCAGGGGTTTGCGTGGGTCCGAACGTAATGACAAGAACTACAGTGCGTTCAAGCTTGAACTCCTGGCCCTTAAGTGGGCAGTTACTGAAAAGTTCAGAGACCTCTTGCTCTACTCAAAGTTCACTGTCATCACTGATCACAACCCCCTGCGCTATTTGGAGACTGCTAACCTTGGAGCGGTGGAACAGAGATGGGTTGCACAGCTTGCGGAGTATAACTTTGAGGTCCACTACAAACCTGGAAGGCTGAACCAGAATGCTGACGTGTTGTCACGCATCCCAGTGGGGCAGGAGCCAGAGACAGAGGATGTTGAGAAGGACCTTCTAGTAATAAAAGAGGATGAGGTCCGTGCCAGTCTCTGGCCCGCGCAGTTGGTTGAGGAGGATAAGGGGCCTATCGTCACTGCAACGCAGGCCACTGTGCGAGGTAACCTCTGCGGCCATAGCTGGGATGAGTTTCAGCAACTCCAAATCAAGGACCCTGACGTGGGCCCGATATTAGAAGCGGTGAGACGGGGTACCCCCCCTACTATGCTGCAGCTCCGAGAAATGAGTTTGCTCCAGCGGAGGCTGTATGGGCAATGGGGACGGCTGCAGTTGCAGAAGGGTGTCCTGTTCCGGTACCTGCGTGACCCCCGCGATGGTGAAGAAGTGCGACAGTTGGTTGTACCAGCAGCGCTACAGCGGTATATCTATGAAACCCAACACGACCACAGTGGTCACTTCAGTGAAAGGAGTACCTTACAGCTGCTGCGCCGTGGTTACTACTGGCCAAGGATGTCAAAAGATGTGAAGAGCTGGACACAACAGTGTAAAAGGTGCGCTCTGGCCAGGGATGTGTTCCCTAAAACACAGGCTCTGATGACGTGCACTAATGTCACTGCACCGCTCGAGGTCCTCGCAATGGATTTCACCGTGTTGGAGCCATCAACAGGAGGCTATGAAAACGTGCTGGTACTGACTGACATGTTTACACGGTTTACGGTGGCAGTACCGACCAAAGACCAGACTGCGCGGACCACTGCGGCAGCTCTAATCAAACACTGGTTTGTATGTTATGGTTGCCCCGCAAGGCTTCACGCAGACCAAGGTCGAAACTTTGAATCCAGCGTGATTAAGGAGCTGTGCAAGATGTATGGAATCTCCAAGAGTCGCACCTCGCCTTATCATCCCCAAGGCAATGCACAATGCGAGAGGTTCAACCGTACCACGCATGAGATGTTGCGTGCCCTACCTGCAGAAAAGAAGAAGAACTGGAAGGAACACCTGCCAGAGCTTGTCATGGCATACAACTGCCATGTGCACTCCTCCACAGGGTATGCCCCCTTCTACCTCCTCTTCGGAAGGGACGGAAGGATGCCTAGAGATGTGCTGAGTGGCAGGGACTTGGAGGGCGGCGACGCTGAAAACTTAGATGACTGGGTGAAGGGACATCACGAGCGGCTGAGGGTCGCTGCTGAAATGGCGAAGGCTGCAGCACAGGATGCGTCACGTCGGCGCAAGAGGCTGTATGACCGGAAGTCCCGGGGGGCGCTCATCAGGCCAGGAGATCGGGTGTTGTTGCGGAATCAACGTCCCAGAGGTCGCAACAAGATTCAGGACAAATGGGAATCTACACCTTACCTGGTTGTCTCCCAAAACCATGCCGACATGCCCGTATTCACTGTGCAACCCGAAGCTGGTGGTCCCACGAGGGTGGTGCATCGAGATCAAATGAAGCCCTGCACCTTTCTCAGTCCAGGTCGCAGGGGTGGTACTCGTACTGCCCATGAAGTCCAAAGTCGCTCAGATCTGGATGACATAGTTTATGTCCCTATCACACACTCACCACATGATCGCACTGATATAGAGGTGGTGCCTGACCTTGACACAGATGGGGGTCACGGCCAGCAGGATAGATGTAAGGTAGCGAGCGATGGGGAGTCTGCAACAGGGGTACAGTCAGGGGATGCTGACGAGTCGGACACAGGGAGTGAGGGGTCAGAGAGGCCAGTTAGGCCAGCACGCAGTACAAGGGGCCAGCTTCCGTATAGGTTTCATAATGACTATGTCTTGTGAGGGCAAAAGGGTATGTTATGCAAGCGTGAATGCCCATAGGTCTTAACTGGTTGTATGGTACAATAAAATACGTGGGGCATGAAAAGTTCCTTGTTTCAGGTGATATGTAAAGGTTTGCACGAGGATATTGCAAACTTTAGAAAGGGGAAATGTAGAGATGTGGTTTATATGAATATACTTAGTGTTATGTGTTTTTCCTGTTGTTGATTGGACATGTGTTTTTATGTGCTCCGCCCACGTTAACATGAGTGACAGTCAGCCAACCAGTGAAGTGACTGCCAGAAAAACGCCTGTGTACGTGCAGCAGAGAGAAAAGAAATAAGAAAGCCAGAGGACAACGGTGGCGTGGCGGGAAGAGAAAATGATGCTGGTCGTTCAGGACGGACTGCGACTGACGACGTTTCCGTGGATCTTGACAAAAAGATCTGCGAGTATGGGACAGTAAATGAATAAAAGTGCTAAGTTAGGCTCCAGTGGCCTTCGAGAAGAGGACGTTTAAAACCGAGACCGTCGATGTGTAAAGTGAATTAGCTAGCGTGCGCACAGCACTAGGTTAGCCAGTTGCAGTGTTGTGAGCTAGCTTTTTGTGTTGTGACTAGTTTGCGTCGTGTCGGCACACTTTCTGGAGAGGGACGTCCTCAAGGATCCCTGCTACAGCTCTGCATCCCCTCACTACGGCTTGGCTCCGGCTGGGCAACCCCCGGATCAACATCGCAACCTGTCTTCTGGGACGCAGGTGAATTCTGTCCGTTAGCCCACTAGTGGGCACTTCTCCTCTGGCTAGCCAGGCAGTGCACATTCTAGACGGAGACCGTTCTTGTGAACGCGGGACCATTCAGCAACGTTCGCATTGGAACTCAACTGTTCGGATCGTTTAGAATTCCAGTGACTTTTTCTGTATGCGTTTGTGTGCATCGCGGGACCATTCAGCCGTGTTCGTACGGAAAGTGTGGGTTATTACTGAATTTCACTGAAGTGCTGTGTGTATGGGTATCTCTCTCATTGACTGTTGATGTCATTTTGAGTTCATGTCAGTGTTCTTTTGTATGGACCGGTCCTGATAGGGTTAAGAGGGTCATTTTCATAAACTTTAACATTAGTATTTTTTTGGGTATTCTTGGTATTCTAATAAATAGTATTAATTTTATTACAAGCCAGTAGCGGGGGAATTCTTTCTTTCTTTTTTATATGAGAGTGGGCATTAGAGGCCCGGGTCACTAAGTAGTTGGTCTATAAGGCTCACTGGGTGTGGGGGTGTACTCTTATTATAGCCTGGTGGTTCAGTGTGGAAAGGAACAGTTGGGTCAGACTTAGGGTCAGCTTATGCTGCTCACACACCTCAGGTTAGACTGAGTTTAGCAGAAATTGTAGGGCTCAGCACAAATCATCCACACCCGAAGCGCAGTAGTGAAGAGACATTAAAGGCTGGGGATACAGAGACCTGGATCCTGCGCTCTCCAGTCACCCGGTGAGTCCTGCAGTCACACCCCACTACGCGGGCAAGGCCTGTCCGCTACATTAGCTTGTAATAATAATAGCCTACTACAAATAAAACAATGTATTTCCTTCTTGAAGACGTAGAATCCTTTCCATGTCCTTCCGACAGCAGGGACGCGGAACCGAACCCGCTGCTTTAGCGCTATTTATTGCTTGTATATCGTGGTGTCGTTTCTCTGACTGCATCATTGAAAATAGGGGTTGAAAATGTGGGATTTAATCAAAAATAGCCTAATGAATGAAGTCCGATCAGTTGGTAAAATGATAGCCCTTTAAATAACCAATTTTATGTAGGCTTCTGTCTGCTGTAGCTAATCCAAAAGAGTAGTTCGCAATTCAGTCCGGTCAAACTGAGAAACGTAGCCTACAGTAGTCTAAGCAACGGCAACCGTTTGTCAGACAAGCCTAGTACTGTAGGGTTAGGGTTAGGGCTAGTACTGTAGCCTCACTGTAGCAGTGCTCTACTGCCCCTAGTACTGTAGCCTCACTGTAGCAGTGCTTTACTGCCCCTTTACTGCTTTACTGCTTTACAGCCTCACTGTAGCAGTGCTCTACTGCCCCTAGTACTGTAGCCTCACTGTAGCAGTGCTTTACTGCCCCTTTACTGCTTTACTGCTTTACAGCCTCACTGTAGCAGTGCTCTACTGCCCCTAGTACTGTAGCCTCACTGTAGCAGTGCTCTACTGCCCCTAGTACTGTAGCCTCACTGTAGCAGTGCTCTACTGCCCCTAGTACTGTAGGGTTAGGGTTAGGGCTAGTCCTGTAGCCTCACTGTAGCAGTGCTCTACTGCCCCTAGTACTGTAGCCTCACTGTAGCAGTGCTTTACTGCCCCTTTACTGCTTTACTGCTTTACAGCCTCACTGTAGCAGTGCTCTACTGCCCCTAGTACTGTAGCCTCACTGTAGCAGTGCTTTACTGACCCTAGTACTGTAGCCTCACTGTAGCAGTGCTCTACTGCCCCTAGTACTGTAGCCTCACTGTAGCAGTGCTCTACTGCCCCTAGTACTGTAGCCTCACTGTAGCAGTGCTCTACTGCCCCTCGTGGTTGCGGGTTGTAATATGTTGTTTTTTTTACCGCCGCTGCTGCCAACACTGTATGCCTGCAGACGCGGGAGTATACTTCTCATGACTGTACGGTAAAGACCACTCGGACCACTCATCCAATAGACACTCGTCACTCTCCATGAAAAGATCCCTGCAGTTCCAGAAAACTCTCTTGCGTCTTCTGCTAAATTTAGATAACAAGTCATCAGATTGCAGTGCTGCACACACTACACAACTTCCTGGTCTTGAAATCAGGTATCTTGAAGTGGTGGTGGGTCTCACACTACATGACTGATCACGACAGAGGGTCAGACATTACAAGAAGATTCACCAGGAGGGGTCCTCGACCAGTCTGTCTGGTCTGCAAACTATCTTTCACAATTTCCCCTCAGGAATTAATACTATTATTAATACTCATATCTATCTATCTATCTATCTATCTATCTATCTA
>NC_140251.1:24179220-24271720 GCF_949987555.1 Borostomias antarcticus
CCTCTGTGCATGTGTACTGTCTGTTTATGTGTGATCTAGAGGAGGCAGGAGCCTGTAGACATTTAGTGTGTTTATCATCAATGAGACAGCATTCTAAGGAAGAGACTGTCCAGGCTGCAGTACAAGGAGACACCTTAGATTGTACACGTGTGTGCATGTTAATATAAGAGTGTCAGCAGGACTGGGGTTGTTGATGATATGGTTACGAGTTTTACCTCAATACACAAATGTAATTCTCCCGCGCACACAAACACAGAGGACACTGATGCAATGCGATACAATGGGATCAAATGTATCATGACCGAATGTCTGTAGTCCAGGCTAGCTATTTCGGCCATGCTCATTAACTAGCAAGCTACTGTAGTCTAATATTAACCATTAAAGCCAAAATGGCAAGCTAGTTATATAACTTACCTAAAAACGTATCTAGCTAGCTAGCTAATGCTACTAGCTGGCTAGCGTAAGCTAACGTTAACAAACGTAGCTAGGTAGTGCTAGCTAAAACGGCCAGACATCTGTTAAATTGTTTACTGGTGAAAATGCAGGCTATTTTAAATAATTGATTTTATAGCATTATAATGTATAATGTTACCTTAACGTTACCATCAGTTAGGAAGATTGGCAAGCTCGTCGGCAGCTTCAAGTTGCGTTGTAGTTGCTATGCAACCGATCCACAGCAGGCATACACAGTCGATCTATGCACTCTGATACTGATTAACCAATGGGAGTAAGGGATCACAATGATGGACAGCCCGCTAATTAGCATATAAGGAGCGAGCAAAGAAAGAATACATAAATGTGGAAAAGAATGTGCAAATAAATACATAAATAAATAAATGCAAGAAATAATGAATCAAACAATTAATAAATATATAATTGTATACATTTATATAAAATTGTATGTATTTATTTACACATTACTGCATGCATTTATTCATTCATTTATTTATTTTGGTGTATATTTATTCATTCATTTATTTATTGGTCTTTTGTTGAGTCATTTATTTATTTATGTATTTATTTTTTTAATTTTGACAGGTTTGGCCCTCTATATACGCATGCTCAGCCTCTCACTTGCCTATAATATCCGGCTATTTTGAAATATGAAATAATTATGAAAGTATATTTTAACAACTGAAACACAACTGATCAAATGTTTGATTGTGAATGAATTTCAAGTCTCAACAAAGTGTTCTGTTTTCCCCCCTGGACTGTAATCTTAACTTTGTAGTTCGTTCTCATAGATCAGTCTGTTAGAACTACAAATCCCTCCCTGTGTGACATCACTTCCCTGTCTTTCCCCTGAAACTGTCACTTCCTCTTCTCCTGTATAAACCAACGAACCCTATTCACGTTCGGCACTCTTGCCTGGAATCACTTCCGGTGCGAGGGTCCGCTTCTGCAGAATCGTAACATAGAATAAACTATTGTACTTTGTTTAAAACCAGCTTGATCGACCACTCAGCGTGTTCATTGACAATCTAACTAAAATAAGGATAAAAATCCTTTACAATATGGCGACGGTAATGCTCTAAAAGGGAACGACTGCTGGACTTCGGTGTTTTGGGCTGCATTCACGGACGCGTGTCGTCCTTTTCTCAAAGGACGGGGGGAATTCAATCTCGGGGACGCATCTAGTTGGTGCGGTTTTCCCCCGAGACCCGAGGCAGCCTGGAATCTGCTGGAGTCTGGTACGTTGTTTTGAACCTAGTTAAGAGTGGTCCTTTTGTTTGTTCAGCTGTGTGAAAACTTAGACAATAGTGTTTATTCGAGCCGGTGTCGCGCACACGTGTCCTGGTTGTTGTACATGCATTTCTGTACATGCATTTCTGTTCTTAAAGCCGGTTGTTGACCGCGTGCCCGCTTAAAATGCCTAATGTTCTCCCTGCCCTATATATCTAACCAGGGTTAGGTTTTTGTTTGCGACGCATTTTACAGCGTTATCAGTACTGAATAGTGGAGTACTACACAGCGTTATTACTCTCGAAAAGCCTTACACGGAGGTGGCTGTTACACTTCGAGAACTTTTAAACCCCGGGTGATTTGCTTTTGTTAAGTGAGTCGAGTAGGCCTTGTTTTGTTTCATTTTGTTTGTCTTGTCTTGGGATTTCAGATCCTGGGTTTTTGTTTAGTGTTAAACTTCTGTACATGCTACGGTTTGGTTTTGCATTTAAATGTCTGTTTGTGCTGCGTTTTGTGTTTCATGTGAAGCTGAGGCTTCTTCAATGTTTGGTCCATTGTATGTTTGAGTCTACGCCAAGGTAGATCTGTTTTTGTTTTGGGATTTGAGGTCCTGTTTAACTGTTGAAACCCATAGTTATGTTGGGTGTTTTGGGGTTATGCTGGGTTTTGGTTTGTGTACATTTGTGATTGATTTTCGTGCTAGCTGCATTCTAGCTAGGCTACTGTTCTTGTTCTGCTCAAACTAGCTACAAACTAGCTTTCTCCTCTGTTCTATTGTTTCAATGCTAGCTGGTTCGTCCACATGTTGATTTACCCACGTGGTAGTTAGTTCTATCCTCTGTGCAAACGTGGTTAACTTCCTGTTTTGCTGCTTGTGTGAAAAAAAAAGAGACTTCCTGTTCCCTCTTCTCTTCTCGAGGGTCAACCATTTTGGCTTCTGAGGACTGCCATCTTGGGAAAAAAATATATAACAGGATAAAAAAAAAAAAAAGTATCTCTCAGCACAGCAGTAATTTGGTTGACTGAACGTGTTTAGTTTTTTTTCTGTAACTTTTTAATTACATTGTTTGTTCTCATATTTTCTTTTAAAATGGGAGTTATTTTTAGTGCACTGAAGCATGTGTGTGTGAAGTGAAGGGACAGATAGACCCTCTTCCTGTTCTGACCTCTTATCCAAACAAGAGTTTTGTTGTTTCAGGCCATGTCCCTTGTTAAGCAGATGTAAACTCCTTGTTGTGACACCTATCCAAACAGTTTTGTTGGTTCAGGCCACGTCCGTTGTTCCTGTCCAAACGTCCCTTCCTGTTCGACCAACTGTCATCTCTACGGCTGCTACATACCCTTACCCCAAACAGGGATGTCTGAAATAACGCCCCCCCTAGGGTATTACTCTTCTGAGACACCTCCCTCTGGTTCCTCTCCCATTCTAGGGAGAGTGAGAGTGTACGTGACATGGGGGGGGGGGGGGGGGGGGGAGGGTAGAGGTAAGAGAAAAAAGAAAAATCATTCATATTTGCCAATATCTTAGTCTGATACATTTGTCTGACAACCCAATTTTGAGAATTTTGTTTTGTTTAAGATTTCATGTTTTACTGATTTCAGATGCACATTCATTGGTTTTGAGTTTTACAGAGAATTGACGTTCCTGGACTACCGGATAAATGCCAAACCGGTTGGAACCGCAAGTATTTTAAAAATTTGAAATGACTGCCACTGTATTGTCATGTTAACTTAATATGCTCAGATACATATTCTTGAAAAAGAAAAGACATCACTCCAATTTATCAAAACTGCGGTCTATGATTTATTTTGTTATGTTTATGTGCCTCCGGCGCATAATTTCTAAGAATTGGTGTTACCCACAAGAGTGGTGAGAAATTGAAATGTCTTTTATTTTGTCTGTCTTTTATTGTATGTAAACTGCCCATGCAGCTTTGTCTGTGCGTCTGACGGCCCACAGAGATAGCTGCATGGTAAAACAAATGTGTCACGTATCATTTCTGAAGTTTAGTTACAGAGTAGACACAGGCACGGGACAAGAGATGGAGGCTGCCCCAAGAATTGGATACAACCGGGGAAACTGACTTCCCATTTTAAGATGGCCTGACACCTTGGTTCGTGGGGACGCTGGTCAAACGCCTCACCCCCACGTTGCCCAACTGACTGTGGGTAAGAGATAGATATGATCTAGGCTAAATTTAAGAATAGTAACCAAGTGGTTGTCAGACCCAAGGAACCATCACGTCCTAAGCGTGCTCATAATCCTCTGTCCTCAAATGCAGAAATGTGGTTATTGAAATTGAGCTCAACTTATAACACCCATAGTGTTCTTTTGAGAGCGGTTTAGATAAATTATATTTGTTCATGATTTGAGAACCCCATATGAAGCTATTCATTTATTGTTTTGGTATGAGTAATGCATTTTTTCCATTTGTTCACCCTGATTTAAGGGAATTTTTTGTTTTCACCATTAGAGGGCGCTGTTTTACATAATGTGTTGGTGCTCCCTTTCTTTTTAAATGATTATTTTGAATAACAATTTCTTGTTAGAAACAAGGACTCATGGTTTGATGATACGAATATGTTGTTTTATTTTAGGAAATGGCCATAGAATTTCTAAGACCTAAATCTAATTGGTGCGTGAGCAGGTTAATTACCTTGGTCACTTACTAATGATAAATAAACAAAGGCTGCTTGGTAATAGACTACTGCAGAGTCTATCCCTGATTTAGCAGACAACCCTCATTAGACAAAAGCTAGCTCCACTTGACAAGATTACATGGACTGACGAGCCCGACTGGTTTTGACGATGACTAATGCACTCTGTTTAAGTGTTTCTGACTAAAAAGACTTGACTCTGTTAAAAGGACTTGGGTCCTACTCGAAACCAGTGGCAACTACCACTGACGCTGTTTTAGACCTAGTAGCATTGCGCAAGCGATTTTATCCATGTCCTGCATGTTGTGACTATTCATAATTTACATCGCACCTACACACAGCGTGGCTGCTGCTTTAATAAGACTGAACTGTTGACCGTGCATTTCAAAGATGCACTGTTCTTAACTCTGCTTCCTCCTCCAGAAGGCAGAGAGACATGACTCAACATATTGAACGAGATCAATTAAGCCACGCTCAAACCTCTCAGATATTCTCCTCTCACTCTGATTTTGAATGAATGCTCATTTCATAGTTAGCATAACCTATACTGCATATTCCATGCTTTCATTATGTTTTCAAATTAGCACACTGACCAGATCATGTTTCAAAAAAGAGGGGGAGTAAAGGATGTTATCAAGTTAACTGGTTGTTGCTAATGAAACAGACTAGTAGTAGTGAATTGAAGGTAGTGAGGAGGTTGTAGTTGAAGGAAATTAGAAAGTAGTTGAAAGAACGAGATGCAGAGCTGAAGAAGAAATGGTGGCAAAGGCCAAGCTCCTATTGAAACCTCTGATCCTGTGTCCAGTATCCTGTGTCCAGTATGGCTGCTAACTCCGCTGCTAAAAGCTGCGGTCCGGTCCTGTTTTGTCTATGGTGTGTCTCTCATCTGTGGATTCACAGGTCTGCCGACCTGAGAGAGCCGACCTGCATCATTTCCAACCAGGCCAATGGGTTGTGAGCAGAGACCTGAAACCAGAGTGCCCGTTGGCTGGGCCCGTATCAGTTCCTGCTGCTAACTCAGACGTAGCAGAGAGGACTTTGCGGGTACACGCCAGCCACTGCAGGCTGGTTCCAAACCAGGACGAGGCCACCCGGCCTGGGAATTCCAACAACCAGGATGCAATATCCTGTGTCACCACCAGGGCGAAAGCTCACTCTCTGGTCTCAGATGAGGAATCAGACAAAGAGTAATGCCTCATTGCTGTCAGGATGACAACTCTGAGCGCCACTTCAAAAAAAAAAAAACAATCATGGGCCACCACACTGTGGCTTCCTCTGAGGAGGAGCTATTGAAAGAAATGACCTTGCCTGTCACCTCCTTCTCAGGATCGTTATGGCAACGTGGACAAGCGTTTGTCCTATTTGAATGTTGCACTCCACTTGACTGTTGAGTCTATACGGTAGACGAAGATGAATGGAAAATACTACATTCTATATATATATATAAGATTTGAAAGCAACAGAGATTTCCAGGTTATACTGTTGAAACTGTGACTGGAGTTTAGTTTAGAGTGGGTATAGAAGTATTGAAAATTCATAATTATAAAGTTGATCTTTGTAGAGCTGTTCCAGACTATTCTCAGGGGACTGTGTTTAACTGTGTTTAACTGCTATGCACCTAACTACATCAACCAAGTATCAAAATGAAGCCTAACAGAATTGCATCCACAGGGCTGAACTTGAAAAGCGAGTTAAACAATTTGAAGTGACCTCTTCAATACATCACAGCATGTATTAATATTTTCAGATACAACACATAGATTAGGACAAATTAGTGTTTAAGCAGATTTATGAGATGTGGAATTAAGGTTCAGAGAGCCATTCCAAATGGCGTATTTTTGAGCTATAGGGAAATAGCGTATTCAACTTTAAATTGCAACAGTGTCATATGAATGTTATCTTGCTCATGTAATGTCCAGGATTAAGAAGATTGATCACACTCAAATGCAGGGAATTCATCAGCAATCAAACTAGACACCATAGAGCTGTCTCGAATTTTCTATTTAGTTTCAGTATATTATTTCTCTCATGAACGCATGACACATTATCGCACAATACCAAGTAATTTCAGCCTTAGCTACAGAAGTAAATTACATGGAAAAGATTGTGCTACAAAATAGACTTCCCTTAGAGATAATACTGGCTATATCTGCTGTTCGGTTAGTTCAGATCCCAATGCTACATTGAGTTCCATGAAGCAAACGATAAAGGTATTCAGATCTTAGATAATGTTCCTAAATGGAATGCTTTTGCAAGTCCTGGATATTCTCAAATATGTGTGTTTTCAGTTGTATGTTCTTCATCGTTATTATTTTTTAAATATTCTTAAGTGTATGTTTAAATGCTGTTCCAGATATGCCTATGCTGCCTAAATAATAATAGAAAAAGTTAAATTTACTATTAATTCAATTCAAGATCTTGATGATGTCTGTGCCATTGACATTGACTATTTGGAATATTTTGATACATAATCTGTTGGTTCTAATTTGAATTTAAGGGTTTTCTTCTAAAACAAATAGGGTTTTTCCCACTCAGTCATGAATATATGATGTCTTAGATTAATAATCATGGTATCTTTTTACCTTGCTTATGCCAAATTAAGGTGAGGAGTTTTGGTAAGTGATTGCATATGAGAAGAAAATGATCTTGGTGGGTTAAATAACTTGAGTTTGTTAAATCTTTATTGAGCTCCACCTGGTGGAGAAATAGATTACTTCCTTTCCATATGTGTAGAATAGGGTTTTTTGCCAAAGATGTTGGATTATTTTTATGATAGGCCTATTTTATAATTTGATTTCACATTGTTGATTCTTTCATTTCTATTATAGTTGTGGATATTTAATCCACAAAGTGGGGAATTGTGAATGAATTTCAAGTCTCAACAAAGTGTTCTGTTTTCCCCCCTGGACTGTAATCTTAACTTTGTAGTTCGTTCTCATAGATCAGTCTGTTAGAACTACAAATCCCTCCCTGTGTGACATCACTTCCCTGTCTTTCCCCTGAAACTGTCACTTCCTCTTCTCCTGTATAAACCAACGAACCCTATTCACGTTCGGCACTCTTGCCTGGAATCACTTCCGGTGCGAGGGTCCGCTTCTGCAGAATCGTAACATAGAATAAACTATTGTACTTTGTTTAAAACCAGCTGGATCGACCACTCAGCGTGTTCATTGACAATCTAACTAAAATAAGGATAAAAATCCTTTACATGATCCATGCCGTTCAGTTATCAGCACAACAGAGTAGTCTAATGTAGGCATAGGATAGGCTATAATCAAAGTCCTTTTCTCCGATATAACAATAATAAACTATTTAAACAGATTTAAAAAATAATAAGAATAATTTCACTACAATACCCTACTTACCCATGGTTTAAGCACTGTTGACACATGAGTAGGCTATAGGCCTACAATCAGGCCTACTGTATAGTAATTGTCCTCGGCTTATTAGCCTATAGCCTAGGCTACATTTAATTTTATAATTAATTTCAATTATATTTATAGTAATATATGTTTATTGCTGGGTTTGTGAAAACCATTACTAGTAGGCTACACCACGCTGCCCGTGTCACATGGTTGCAGATAATATATATGTGACCGCCGCTGGTAATTTGGTCCTCAACTAGGCATTTTCATTTTTCAGTTTATTACAGATTATGAAAGTGCACATTGTAAGCTTTCAAATGAGCTCTCATACATTGAAATCTGAACATAATTGAAGAAGATATGCTTATTTGAATGCTAGTACTGCCAAATCAACTTAGCTGAGAAATCTCCCTCCAAAGTTCTCCAACATTTTCACACCTCTGACTGCCAGGTAATGGGCGTGAACAATAGCCTGGTAACCCCACCCCCAGCCACTCCCCCACTGGACGATCTGTCATTATCTGTCAGAGTGGCTGTCAACTTGGGGTATTACCTGAGAGTGGCAGCCGAGTGGGGTGCTCTCTCACTGATGACCCCACACTCTTTGAGTCAGTATTAATCTTGTGTTGTGAATGCAGTTAAGAACAATATAAGATGAAGTTCAAATTTAACGTTCTTTATTGTCACATACATGATATAAAGTACAAGCATAAGTAGTTAAGTGTACAAAAAAAGGCAACAGTCTAAGTGTTAAAGTGTACAGTCAGTTGTATGTTGTATAGACAAGGTGCATAGTGTTCATTGTGATCAAGTGTACAACAAAGTAATAACAGTCCCCAGCTCAATACTCAAGGTAATGACAACAGTACTCAGCTCAGTATTCAATATTCGAACAATGCAGTCTGTGCAAGTGTGGGCAAGTCTGTGCAAGAGAACAAGCAACGCTTCAGTATACAAACAGGAAAAGGCTGTGGCCTTTCTCCTGCAGTGCTGTCCGTCCTGATGATCTGCAGTGAATCTACAAGCGGACAGTCTTGTTCTGAGCTGCTGTGGAGTTTGGCGGGGGACATGTGACGTCTCGTCCCTCATCAGAACAGAACTCTCTGATCTTGTCAAAGAGATACGTCTGTCTGGCCATGTCCAGTCCGGGTGGGGCTTGCACAAGAAGACCTTCTCTGGGGGGCAGGACATCAGGCTTGCGCAGCAGCTGAAACTCGACTGCCGTTGCATCACGGTGTTCTCTGGCCACAACCATGCCAGGTCTCTCAGCATCAAAACTGCAATAGAATAGAAGGAAGAAAGTACATTCAACTATTGCCCACAGTACTGGCACTCCATATAGATAAAATAGTACCAGAATGTGTTGATTAAATAGACTAGCTGGCTAGTTTAGGAACAAAGGGCTAGCTCAGCTAACTAGCATGTTAGCTAACGTTAGCTAGCTAGCCTTTGTTATGCTAGCTAGACTTAGTCACTTGTTTAGAAAGGAGCTACTGCTAAACGACTAACGTTAATGTAATGTAAACAGCACAGATAGTATAAAGATCAGCTTACCCCAAAACAGGCAGAATGCTTGGCGGTGGTGTGAATCTGGTACCTCGTTCGCGTTCGCTTGGTAGCAGCTTGCTTTGCTGATACAGTCATCTCTGTATCACAGGTCATCAAGAATAAAACTCCGTGTACGAACGAGTCCTGCTCTGCTGGAGTTTAAGCTGCTCTTAAAACTCTTTCCATGTCCTGGATGCCATCCCCGTCTTCTCTTTAACAAAAGCTGTAGCATCCATGGTTAAACTTGGAACTGAATGTAAACAAAGCCGGCGTGTTGTTTGGGAAGGGTGGGGGCGGAGAACCCGGAAGCAATAGCCAATGAAACCAAATCATGCTAATCGATCTGCCCGCCCCCAAGCCCGGCTCGAAATCAGCTAAAAACGAGCTTAGTTTGCAGACTAATTATACGTATTTCATGAACCTAAAACTGTTGTCTGTTATAGTAAGTGGGTTCTTCACAACTTCAACTTTGGTAATACAAAATAAAACAAAAAACGAAAAAAAACGTTTTTTTATGTATTTTGCCCTCTAGCGCATTTCGGGGTTTGCCGAGTTGCGGACCAAATCACCAGCCGCTGTCACATATGTTATTATGACACGGGAGAAATTAGAGCTACTATAGCTGTTCTAGCAAAGTTGCTATGAGGACTTATATTTTGATTTAGAAAAATATTTTTCAGTTTCTAACTAAATGTAGAATGTCCCCCAGTTAAGGGTGGTGGTGGGGTTCTGACACTTCATAGTTTGTTTAAATAAAAACATACAGGATGATGAGGAGGAGGAATTATACTTCATAATTAATGATAATAATAATAATAATAATAATAATATATATAAACAGCAATTCTGATGCGTTGAAAGCACAGCAATTGCAATGCCAATTAATATTAGGCTAAAGAAATGACATTTCCCCTCAGTTTAAACCGTTTTGAACCGACTTCCGAAGCTCCGCCCACTTCCGAATATGAATACGAATAATTAGGTGTCAAATACAAATACAAATAGTGGGCTCCCAGCACACCCCTAGTTAGGGTTAGTGTTAAACCTAACCCTAGCCATGACAGGTTATAAGAGGCTAAAGCCTGTACCTTAAACTGCTTCTCCAGTGGCATCCTGCCGGAGAGTCCAGGGGTCAAGAGGTCGTTGACATAGCTGTGAATGTGGCTAGACGCCACCTCTGTCTCTCCGCTCAGAATGGCCTCCACCAGGGCATCGTGAATGAACACGTATTGTTCCTGGATGAGTGGAGGGAACAGGGAAATAATACGCTCAGGAATGCACCATCCCACCACATCAATGTTACTCAATATAACTACATACTTTACTTCAGACTCTGACGGCGTCACGTTTCTGATTGAAAGCTGAAATATTGTACTTGTGTTGGCAACATGATCTCAAGAACATATGAAGAAATGTGTTTGAGTATGTTTAAAGCAATACATCGCGATATTTGGACCTTTACAAACATGTCTGCTGCTAATTCTCCAATTAGATTTACTAAAAGTAAGATGAATCGTCCAGTCTACTCAGAAAGATAATACATTGACATTTATTACCTCTTAAAACTCGCGCCCCCGGGACGCAGAGCATTCAGTCGAAGTGCGCATGCGCAACGTTGTGCTTAAACAACACAGTAGTAGTTACTATTCCGGCGTCTATGGATATCATGCATGGATGTATTAATAGAACATGCAATGATATAATGGCGGAGGTGAGAAAACTGAAGCGAAATATCACGGAGGAAGCCAGAAAAAGAAAAAGACCTGATCACAAAATCTGATAACTTTACGAAAGTGCACTTACAGAGCAGAGCCTGTGGGGGCGCAGTTCCGAGAAAACCAGAGAAAACGCTATGTATTGCTTTAAACTGAGTCTTAAGGCCACCTTTTGAATATGTTGCACAACATCTTGTCGTTGACAGAATTTAATATTTGGGTAACCTTGGTGCGACATCGCACTTTATCTCTTCATCAAAAAGTACGCAGAAATCAGTTTCTCAGTTCTGCAACAAATATCATCTTCCAAACAACCAGCCAACCCTGTGCAACAATGCATGACATAACATTTAGAAGTGTGGCATGCTCTAATTCAACATGGGTAGCGATAAACTGGCCTCTAGCCTCAGTAACAGTTTGAATGACCTTTCGACCTCTCACCTCGGTCTGAACCAGGTAGTTCCTCTGCGTGCGGATGTGTTTGAGGAAGCCCATGATGTTCACACTGTTTTCTTCTTTGATCTGCTTCAGCATGCTGTCCAACACAATGTATGTGCCAGTTCTGCCTACGCCGGCACTGAAACCACACGTGAATAATACAGGCTTTTATTAGTGCATACTACAGGCTTTTACTAGTGCATACTACAGGCTTTTACTAGTGCATACTACAGGCTTTTACTAGTGCATACTACAGGCTTTTACTAGTGCATACTACAGGCTTTTACTAGTACACACTACAGGCTTTTACTAGTACACACTACAGGCTTTTACTAGTGCATAATACAGGTTTTTACTAGTGTATACTACAGGCTTTTACTAGTGCATACTACAGGCTTTTACTAGTGCATAATACAGGTTTTTACTAGTGCATACTACAGGCTTTTACTAGTGCATACTACAGGCTTTTACTAGTGCATAATACAGGTTTTTACTAGTGCATACTACAGGCTTTTACTAGTACACACTACAGGCTTTTACTAGTACATACTACAGGCTTTTACTAGTGCAGTGATGAGATGTGTTTTTGTCTTCTTTTTTTTCCTTTTTCTTTTTTTTTACAGTAATAGCACCTTTGCAAACTTGAATCCTGGTGTTTTGTTCTAACTGGTGTGTGTTCTAACACACCTGCTAGTACACTCCCGCTAACACACCTGATAGTGCACTAACACACCAGCTAGTACACTCCCGCTAACACACCTGCTAGTATACTCCCACTAACACACCTGCTAGTACTTAAAGTTCTATAAACAGCATATAAATGAATGACTGCATTGTACAGGTCCTAAATCTATCGCAACCCACCTGCAGTGCACTACAATAGGCCCCATGTGGTCTGTCCTGGCCTTGGAGGACTTCAGAACAAATGTGAGCACAGGGAGTGCGTACTCCGGCACCCCCATGTCTGGCCACTGGGTGTAGTGGTACTGGATCACCACACGCTCACTGCTCCGGCCCTTCTGAGATCCCTGCCCATCAGAGGAGGGACATGGGAACGTATTACCTCCGCCACCAGTGACAGCTGGGCCAGAAGGAATGTTGTCGGTGGCGTGTGTACATCCATCTGGACGTGCGTACGTCTGTCAGCAGGATTACACAGAAACTCCTGCTCCAATTTTCCAACCAAACTTGGTGGAAGGGTGTAGCACGGGCCACCTGAACCCATTACATTTTGGAGTGGATCCGAATTATGGGGCGGGCCACGTGTCACACAAAAACGGCTGGCCATTCACTTCCATTCATTTGTTGGACTAGGATTACCGCAAAAACTACCAGACCGCTTTTTATGATACTCAGTGTAGGGGTGTACTGTAGCATGGGCCAATTTAGAACCCATTCAATTTTGACGTGCACAGAGCCACAAAATGCATTCAGAGGTGGAGGTCTGTGCTCTCTGAGCACCATTTCTAGTTCTACATTGGATTGTAGAAGCAATACACAAAAAAATAGACTTGCAATAGGAGTCAATGCAGAGATATCTTATGTTAGAGATGACAAAAAAATATTGTATAACCTTTGACGCATTTCACAACCATGTTAACCAAGCTGTGCTACCATTCTATGGCAAACATGAACTTGAGAGGCATGCGGGGTTCTGAGTACTGATTGATGGGTCCACTACTCTGACCTTTTTGAGGCGGGTGTTCCTGAGGGTGAAGGTCCTCTGGGTGTAGTAGGCCAGGACTTGGCTGCTCTGCTCGGTCACCAGGAAACCGCCGTACTCCTCCTGGCTCTCTAGCGGCCAGTACTGGTCACACTTCCTCTGGGGAACGCAATATACCCATCACCCAATGCTTGTAACACCCATGGAACATAATAAACCCTATGGGGACAACAAATAAAGTGAACTTGAACTTGAATTTGACACATTAACCATCAGATCACCAGACACAATACTGCATCCATTTTCAGTCCAACAACAATTTTATATCCTTTAGAATTAATCCAGAATAATCCCGATCTCTCAATAAATCTGTTGATAATCCAATTTCCCTAAGTGAGGATGCCATCCACCCCCCGAGGAGCAGACGGACTGAAGACGGTCCCGAGCTCTCCGAACTGTCCCTACCAGGCTGTCTGTCTCTACCAGGCTGTCTCTCTCTACCAGGCTGTCTGTCTCTACCAGGCTGTCTCTCTCTACCAGGCTGTCTCTCTCTACCAGGCTGTCTCTCTCTACCAGGCTGTCTGTCCCTACCAGGCTGTCTCTCCCTACCAGGCTGTCTGTCCCTACCAGGCTGTCTCTCTCTACCAGGCTGTCTGTCTCTACCAGGCTGTCTGTCTCTACCAGGCTGTCTGTCCCTACCAGGCTGTCTCACTCTACCAGGCTGTCTCTCTCTACCAGGCTGTCCCTACCAGGCTGTCTGTCCCTACCAGGCTGTCTGTCCCTACCAGGCTGTCTCTCTCTACCAGGCTGTCTGTCCCTACCAGGCTGTCTCTCTCTACCAGGCTGTCTCTCTCTACCAGGCTGTCTCTCTCTACCAGGCTGTCTGTCTCTACCAGGCTGTCTCTACCAGGCTGTCTGTCCCTACCAGGCTGTCTCTCTCTACCTGTCTGTCCCTACCAGGCTGTCTGTCTCTACCAGGCTGTCTGTCCCTACCAGGCTGTCTCTCTCTACCTGTCTGTCTCTACCAGGCTGTCTGTCCCTACCAGGCTGTCTCTCTCTACCAGGCTGTCTGTCCCTACCAGGCTGTCTCTCTCTACCAGGCTGTCTCTCTACCAGGCTGTCCCTACCAGGCTGTCTGTCTCTACCAGGCTGTCTCTCTCTACCAGGCTGTCTCTCTCTACCAGGCTGTCTGTCCCTACCAGGCTGTCTCTCCCTACCAGGCTGTCTGTCTCTACCAGGCTGTCTGTTTCTACCAGGCTGTCTGTCCCTACCAGGCTGTCTCTCCCTACCAGGCTGTCTGTCTCTACCAGGCTGTCTCTCTCTACCAGGCTGTCTGTCCCTACCAGGCTGTCTCTCTCTACCAGGCTGTCTGTCCCTACCAGGCTGTCTGTCCCTACCAGGCTGTCTGTCCCTACCAGGCTGTCTGTCTCTACCAGACACCCAGACTTTATTGAAGTGAGGCTGTGGGTGAGGTGGGTGAAGCCTCTCACCCGGCCCTTCTCCACCAGGTTGGTGATCATGACGATGACGCCCACGTTCTGCTCCCACACCATCCTCCAGAAGTCGTGTGTGCTTGACTTGAGGGGCCCCTGGGCCGCGATGTAGGCTCTGGGGCTGTTAACGCCCTGCAGAGAGGCCGGGAGGGAACCAGGGAAGCTGTGTGTCATTCTAATCACATTTATGGAGAGCAACAGTTCTTTACAGAAGAATTAAGTAAATCGAAATTGAAAATTAAATAATCCACATAGGTATTCTTAAAGGGATATTCTGGAATTTTTTAACTAAATAAAATATAAATTCCACAAACCAGAATGGATTAAAAGATAGTTTGAATTCAAAACGGATGATAAATAGACGCAAAAGAATCCCAGAGAGACTTTACTCATATTTAATTTGTTTTTGGGTGCGCTTTGGGTGTTTGGGGTTGTTTTTTGGACAGGCTAACGTGACTTCATTGTGTTGCACTAGCATTAGCACTAGCATTAGCACTAGCATTAGCATTAGCACTAGCATTAGCCACCAGTGGAAAACGGAACGACCCAAAGGTATCTACAGCATGGAATTAACTGAAAATGATCTCTATCAGTCAAAAACATCATAGGTAAGTCAAAGTTGAAAATTAGAATATCCCTTTAAATTCCATTCTGACTTGCACAGGTTTCTCTTGCAAAATATATTTTTAAATTGCTGTGAAAATAAAACTATAAATGAAAGATTAAATAACAAATGGACTGTATCATTTGACTCATTTGACAAATAAAAATATCCATTGTGCACATTTAGAATCGGATGGAATATTGTATTTTGTAAGCAGGGCCCCTTTTACCAAATAAATATATGTCTCAAAGGGACTCCCAGCTTAAAGGTGAAATGATTAAGGGAGGCTGTGGCTCAGTGGTAGTTCGGGTCAGCCTATGATTGTAGGGTCGGTGGTTTGAATTCTGGCTCCTCCTGTCCACATGTCAAAGTGTCCTTGGGCAATACACTGAACCCCAAATTTCTCCCAATGGCTGGCACCTTGCATTGCAGATGCTGCCATTGGTGTGTGAATATGTGCGTGAATGAGAGGCCATTGTAAAGCATTTTGGATAAAAACGCAATATAAGTGCAGTCCATTTATCATGTACCAAATAAAAAAAAACTTACATCCACATAATTGGCATTAATGTAATCTCCAGTCTTCCCATCTTTATCAGTCTGGGGCGAGAGTCTCACTCGACTGTGGTCATCTAAGAAGAGACAAAGAAAGATGCTAGGACTCAAAACTCTGATGAATATGAATTGACTAGGTGATTAGTGCTATTCATGCTAGTCACTCACATGCCAGGATGTTGATGTAGCGGTTCTTGCTCTTGTTGTCTGGATGGTTAGAGCTGTCTGTAGTAATGCCCAGGCCCACCGCACACACCTGGACCTCCTGCACACACATCAGAATGCTCAACAACATCCCTAGAATACCAGCATCCTACGCTACACCAACACAAACAAACAAAGTGTCAACGAACACAAAAGCATAACAAAGCATTGCCGGTTTGTGGCACAGCCTGTATGGACACAAGGCTGCTGCTAGTCACAGTAATGTCTGCTGGAATAAGGAAAGCAGATAAGTGTCTTACCTCGTAGCACTCTTTCAGAATCTAAAGGTGGGAGTGTGATTGCAGAAAGCAATGGTCCATTACACAGTGAATAAACAACAACAAACAACAACATATTACAAGACAGAATGTTAGACGGGTACATTTCAATTTATGGACAGTGTTCCATCTGTTTGATCGCATGAAGCTTCAGATTAAGAGGGAAGGCCTGGATTCAGACAGGATGGAGGGCCTCACTATCCTTACATCTCAAATGGTCCTTAGAATTTCTATGCAAACGGTAAAAACTGTTAAATCTTAATGACAGTATGTCATTTATAAAATGTAAACTTAATATGTATAAAGAAGCTCCCAAAAACTCACAATTTTCAATTTACATTTCAAAAATAGTGTTAAACAAGTATCTGCATTTATACCACCCATTTCAGCAATAACTGCATTTCATATTGACTATATATCTTTCTTCGGGCACATGGTTACTCTAAGCGAGATTTAAATAAGTCTTTTAAAAGAAGCCATGCGTGACTGATGCTGCTATATCTCTATGTGAGACAGAAGAGTTTTGTGACAAAACGCACCACAGGAATCTCACATGCTGACAATAAAGTATGACTAGTTCACATGCTGACTATAACATGACTAGTTCACATGCTGACTATAACATGACTAGTTCACATGCTGACTATAACATATGACTAGTTCACATGCTGACTATAACATGACTAGTTCACATGCTGACTATAACATATGACTAGTTCACATGCTGACTATAACATATGAGTTCACATGCTGACTATAACATGACTAGTTCACATGCTGACTATAACATGACTAGTTCACATGCTGACTATAACATATGACTAGTTCACATGCTGACTATAACATGACTAGTTCACATGCTGACTATAACATGACTAGTTCACATGCTGACTATAACATATGACTAGTTCACATGCTGACTATAACATGACTAGTTCACATGCTGACTATAACATGACTAGTTCACATGCTGACTATAACATATGACTAGTTCACATGCTGACTATAACATGACTAGTTCACATGCTGACTATAACATATGACTAGTTCACATGCTGACTATAACATATGACTAGTTCACATGCTGACTATAACATATGAGTTCACATGCTGACTATAACATGACTAGTTCACATGCTAACTATAACATATGACTAGTTCACATGCTGACTATAACATATGAGTTCACATGCTGACTATAACATGACTAGTTCACATGCTGACTATAACATATGAGTTCACATGCTGACTGTAAGCCACACTTGCATGAAGTGTTATAAAACAACTGACACAGAAGACTTTAGCGTTTCTGTGTTTCACGGTCATTGACCTCTCATAGAACAGTCTTCTGCTGAGTTCCATTCCACTTCCTATCCCCTTACCTTAAACACTTCTTATCTGAAAAGATGGCAAGGATGAAGGAATGAGGAATGGCTCCTGTTCTATGGGAATGCAAATTAAGGTGATAACCACCATGCTAAAACTCATCTGATTCAATTTTGGATGCTTTTATCCAAAGTGACTTAAGTACGTTTCTCTAGAGCCTTCAATAAGCCAATAAACCATGTTTCAGAGATGCCTTGTGGAATAGGACCCAGGGTGGCTATGGAAACCATGTGTACAGCAGGTTCTGTTGTGAGAGTAGTGACGTGTGACTGCACCTCAAACTCTCTGGAGAAGGCGTTGGTGTCGTGAAGCTCTGACACGCACTTGACAAAATGCTTCACTGGGACCGCTTCGTGCTCATCTAAAAACGCCAATAAAAGAAAAGGAAAAAGAGACTGATATCAGCGCTGTATAAGATATGGGCATTTATGGGACACGGGTACAGGTTTGGAGGATATCAATCACTGAATTATGACCGGTGTGCACATCTTATCCACATGCTTTAAGCAACAGCAATTAGGCATACAGGCCTAGTGGTAAATAAGAGAATAAAGTTGAGTTATGCCAGAAATATCTATATATCAATCGATCAATCAAATCCTTTATTTAACCAGATAGGCATTATTGAGATTAAAATCTCTTTTTCAAGAGCCATCTGGCCAAGAAGGCAGCAGAAACAAAGTTAGAGCAATACAAGAAACATAACAGACAATACAGAGGCATACTTTCACAGCAAGAATCAGTTGTAGGGCAAGTTATCAAACTTGTCAGTTGCAGTGACCAAGAGAACTGGTTTCATAGTCTTTAAGAATGGATTTCAATTCACCCAGTGTAATCAATCCTGTCAATTTCAGGTCCTTTTGGAACTAAAGCAGTTACACTGATGATTCCTGTAATGTTAGCTATTTTGCTGCAATGGGTTCAACTTTTGTTTCTGGATAAAAGTCATGACTTGCTGTTTTGCACTTCCCTTTAGGTGGTGAATAAGTAGACCCAGGACACAGTGGGTTACTGTCTACTAGGTAGACAATCTACTAGGATCTTGATATTATATTGATATGAAGATATGAAAGTAAATTATTTGCCCTTAGAAGTAAATTGTAATTAAAACAGACATGCGCATTAAAAGTAGCCATACGTTGTTATTTTGCATGTGCTCTCAGGACATGTTGTGGTTGTGACCATCTTTGTAAAGAAGAGAGGCATGTAATGCACATGTATACAGTAGTACAGAGTCAGTTGTCTATTGTATAGATAAAGTGTTCAATTGCTCAAGTGTTGTCAGGTGTTGGTTCGAGTGTTCGAGTGTACAGTGGTGCATAGTCAGTTGTCTATTGTATAGACAAGGTGCAAGGTGTCACGTGTTCACTTGTTGGTCCAGGAGGTGGCATGTGTGCCATTGTTATAATGAGAGTGAGGGCCTATGTATAGTACAACCAGAGTACTATAAACGGACAGTCTTCTTCTGAGCTGCTGGTTGGCAGGGGGCTCCTTCCGAGCTACTCTTTGTTCATACGTTTTGATCCTTAATCTGGAATTTAACCTGCCCCGGTGCAGGTTAGCTCGGCAGCATAAATTTCCATGTCGATATAGCACGGTGAAAAGTGAACCACCTTCGTGGTACGGATAAACCAGCCTTGAACCTGAAGTTATTGCGCTAACCCCGTAATTCTGTTTCATAGTACAGGGCCCTGGCATCCATCCTCCTGAGCTAGCTGCTAGCCAACGTCAGAGATTTTATAGAGAGAATATTTGCTAATGTCAACTCGGAGCTTCCTCGAGTGTCGCGCGTTGTCTAACCTGACTGAATGAGAGACTACGAAAACATGTTTAAGGCCCGCCCTACTCTGCCTCTGATTGGCTAGAACTCCTTCGTTACCTTGAGTAATGCGATTATACCATTGGTAGTTGGAACTATCCCTTCTCTTTGCTTTAAAACGACGAAAAAAAAAAATCCTGCACCAGAATATTCCTGCGCCGGAATTCCGGCACCGTGCCGGAGAACTTTAAGCCCTGTTCGTGTCTAAAGATGTTTCTAAAGATCATATTACAGAGGCATGTGAAAAACCACAACAGGCCTACGCTCTATGTAAGCACAACTAGCGATTCATCAAGACAGATTGATGAAAACAACCGTTTCGCGGCAGAAAATAGATTTTTAGAAACTGCATTGTCGGTGCCCCGTCCGCCGCCATTACATGGATATACTGGCTCGCGCTGGATTTTACATTTCTTCTACATGCCTCCGAACTACACCAAAGTGATCTCGGTGAGTCAAACCTCTTATAATATGTCATAAATAAGGTCCAGGTTGTCAAAAACGAGCATTGTCCTTTAATGAATAACAATAATATAACTCTCACCTCACAGGATTGAGATCTAGTAACTGCTTTTAACACCAAAGTAAGGATGGCTTTGGACTCTATCGCACCCATGAGGCAGAAAAAGGTAACAACTAAACAAAAGGCACCATGGAGAAATGAGACAATCAACAAACTCAAGAGAACTTGCAGAAAGGCAGAGCGTAGGTGGAGAAAAACCAAGTTACAAGTCCACCAAAATATCCTCAAAGAACATCTCTCTGCTTTTAGCAAGGCAATGAGAGAGGCTAGGAAAAATCATTTCTCAAAACTAATATCTACTAATCAAAGCAAACCTAGGGTTCTTTTCAAAACGATCGATAGCCTGATAAATCCCCCTCCTCAAACTCTCGACAACCTTTCCTCTGCCTCCAGATGTGAGACATTTGCAGCACACTTTAGGGATAAGATCTCAGATATTACAATGAGCGTTACTCAGGTAGGACATAGTATATTACCTACCTATATAACCTCCTCCACCGTGTAATCAGACTATGATTATGAGATTGTTTACACTGGTTGATTTTGAAACATTGAACAAAGCAATGTTACAGCTAAATTCATCTACATGCGCTCTCGACCCTATTCCAACTTCGTTTTTTAAAGCAACTTTTACCTCTGTATCTGAGGACATCCTTTCCATTATAAATCACTCCTTACTTACAGGCATTTTCCCACCGGCATTTAAAACTGCCCTGGTGAGACCCATCCTGAAGAAAAGTAATCTAGACCCCTCCGTTCTCAGCAATTTTAGGCCTATCTCAAACCTCCCTTTCTTAAGCAAACTCCTGGAGAAAATTGTGTTCACACAGTTACACAAATTTCTAGTGTCAAACTCCTGCCTAGACATCTTCCAGTCCGGTTTCCGTTCCCATCACAGCACAAAGACTGCACTGGTCAAGGTCATCAATGACCTTAACATCAGTACTGACTCCAAAAACCTCTCTGTCCTCACTCTCCTAGACCTGAGTGCCGCTTTCGACACTGTCGACCCATGACATCCTAATCGAGAGACTTAGAACCTGGGTCGGTCTCTCCGGTCCAGTCCTCAACTGGTTTAGGACCTATCTAACTGGCCGGGAGTTTTTTGTAGCCCTTGGCGAGCATAGGTCAAAAAACATTGAGACGACCTGTGGAGTTCCTCAGGGATCCATCTTGGGACCTCTGCTCTTCAGCCTTTACATGCTGCCCCTTGGGTCTGTCATAAGGAGGCATGGTGTCAATTACCATAGTTATGCTGACGACACCCAGCTCTATATTTCAGTAGCTCCCAATAGCTACAGGTCGGTTGACTGCCTGGTCAACTGTATCCCTGATATAAATGCATGGATGACACACAACTTTCTCCAGCACAATCAAGGTAAAACAGAGATAATGGTCATTGGTGATAAAACAGATAGAGGGAGATTATCTACACATTTAAATACACTGGCACTAAACACCAAACACCAGGTTAGAAATCTAGGTGTCATAGTCGACTCTGATCTCAACTTTGAATCTCATGTCAATAATATAACTAGCGTATCTTTCTATCATTTAAGAAATATAGCAAAAGTGCAATCCTTCCTTTCAAAGGCCGACACTGAAAGACTTATGCATGCATTTATAACCAGCAGACTGGACTATTGCAATGCCCTCTTTTGTGGCCTACCAAAGAAAACCATCAATCGTCTGCAAATCATACAAAACGCCGCGGCACGAGTCCTTACAAAATCCAGACGGAGGGCTCACATCACACCCATCCTGAAGGATCTGCATTGGCTACCCGTCAGCTTCAGAATAGACTTCAAGATTCTTCTACTGGTTTATAAATCACTACACAACCGTGCTCCAAAATATATGTCTGACATGCTTGTTAGATATATACCAGCAAGATCCCTGAGGTCCTCTGGTGCCGAACTTCTGACAGTCCCAGCAGCCAGGACGAAGAGGCATGGAGAGGCAGCCTTCTGCCACTTTGCCCCCAGACTGAGGAACACTCTGCCAGAGAGCCTCAGATTGACTGAGACCCTGGAGACGTTCAAGCGACACCTCAAAACGTATCTATTTAAACCTCGCCTTTTAAACACCTCGCTGTATTGTCTGTTGTTGTTTTGATCTGTCTGTTATTGTTTCATGTCGTGTTTCTGTAAAGCACATTGCGTTGCAATTTGCAGGAAATGTGCTATATAAATAAAGTATTGATTGATTGATTGATCAAGCAACACAATTCGGTATAAAGCACAGGTAATATAGCAGTATATCAGTCAGTTGTTTTTATTAAGTTAAAACAGTAATCTAGTTTGGAATTTAAGGCCCACCCACAATTAGCCAGGCCCATCCAAAACTGAAATCCTGGCGCTGTGCCTGCCCTGAAGAAATAAAATGTTGTTTTAAGCAGTTACAATGGCTGGTTTATCAGTCACAGAACAGGACTCCGTTTCTATGCAGGCTGGCAATTCATTAGTGATGTCACTCCCATATGAGGCTTTGATTACCTTGCAGAATTTTCTGGGGTATTTTAGGTTACTGGTAGTTTTAGACAGATCATACTCAGATTTGGCTTTTTGGACAGAAGACATACATTTATTCCTAAACTGTCTAAAGGTCAACCACTCAGCTCCTGGCCTTAGACCAGGCTACATCTCTCTTTCTCAGTAGACTGGACAGCTGAGAGAGATGAGACTGATGAACAGATGCACACAGACAGACAGCTGTTAAGTAGCAGCTTGTGTGTGTTTGAGTCAGTGAAGCTCAGTGGAGAGACTCTTTAATGACAGATGGAGAAGTCTAGTCCAGATGCATGTTCTCCTGTTCATCAGAATCAGATTAAATTATGCCAGGTAGCTTTTTACACATTATGCCAGGTAGCTTTTTACACATACTACTATACTTTACACATACTTTGGTGCAAATTCACTAAAGCGGAATTGCAGCTGTTAATTGCACCATTACATTGCACGTCAGTTGCTCCAGCTGTGCTCCGTTGTAAAAACCTATTCACTACAGACATTGCGCTAATAATATCCCAGCGCAACCACGCCCATTCGGTGTTTGCGGCTTAGTGCAATTTGCTGCTGATAAAGGAAATGACTATAAATACTGCGCATACAACTCGTATGCATATCATTGGACGATGGCAGACAGAAAAAGAAAGATACGATTTTCAGGCAGCGAACTTGTCCTCACGGACTAGGTTCAAAAACATGTCTCACAGCTTTCCGCAAAAAATATCACGGCTGCAGCAAAAAATCATATTTGGAGTTTAATTTCCCAATCAGTCAGTGCCATTGGTGTGTGTAAACGCAGAAGACTGCAAACGGAGGTGGAATGATTTGAAAAGACAAACAAAGGAAAAATGGTAATTTTATGTTATGCAAGATGCAGCACGCCACGATTATCTGCCATACTTTTGGGGGAGTGTATAACATTGCCCCACCGGTATGATCTAGGCATCTAAACGGCTTTTCAGGATTCCAAATGTGCACTCAATCACACCGCGCGTCCTGATGTGAGCCCGGTTGCACGCCGCCTCTCCAACGTTGGAAGGATTACGCACGGGAGTCATCCATGGCTGAAGATGATACCTGCCGTCACCTATGATACAAAAGCGAAATATTTTCAAGACCATTCAAATAAAAAAAAAATTGTGTTAGGGCTACTGGTGGAGGACCCAAGAGCAGACACGACAGGCGTAAGGGGACAAACGTTTATTGGCGAGGGTCAGGTAGGTACGTGACAGTCAGGCAGGCGTGGGGTCAGGCAGGTTCGTGGCAGTCACACAGGCGAGGGGTGAGGCAGGAGCATGGCAGTCAGACAGGCGTGGGGTCCAGGCAGTGGCAGGAAGGTCAGACTAGGATGAAAAAAGGGTGAGGTAGGGTTTTGGATAAAGGCTTGGTTGGAGCCAGAGACGCAACGTGATACCCACTAGGTTGGTCAACGATCTGGCACCGACTGCTGAGTAGCCCAGCTTCTTATCCTGGCTGAGATGGGTTGATTGGAGATGTCAGGCAGGTGTGAAGCGGGAACACGCCCGGCTCGTGGCTGATTGGTGACATCAGGCAGGTGTGGAGTGGGAGCGCGCCTGGCTCATTGGTGAGAGCGCAGTTGAGAAGACAGGCTGACTGTTGCCCCTATAGCCCGACAGAATTCCTTCCAGACCTGGGATGTGAACTGTGGCCCCCTGTCAGACACGACGTCCGCCGGTATGCCATAGAGACGAACTACGTGCACGACTAGGAGGTCTGCGGTCTCTGAGGCTGTGGGAAGTCTGGGCAGAGGCACAAAATGGGCAGTCTTAGAAAACCGGTCAATGATTGTCAGTATGACAGTGTTACCCTGGGAGGGAGGAAGTCCTGTTACAAAGTCCAGGCCAATGTGGCTCCAGGGTTGGCTGGGAACAGGCAGGGGGTGTAGCAGGCCAGAGGTGGGTTGGTGAGACGATTTGCCCCGAGCACATACAGTGCAGGCCTGGACGTAGTTGTGGGTATCCGCAGTTATGGAAGGCCACCAGAAAAGCCTCTTGAGCAGGGTCAGTGTGCGGTTGCTGCCAGGGTGACAGGCAAACTGGGAGTTGTGAGCCCACTGGAGGACCTGGGTACGGACCTGATCAGGCACAAAGAGACGGTTAATAGGGCCATTACCTGGGTCGGATTGTGTCCTCTGAGCGTTTCTCACCAGTCCCTCAACTTCCCAAGTAAGCGCGCCCATCACACACGTAGAAGGAAGAATAGGTGCAGGTTCAGAAGGGCCCTGGTCAGGTGGAGCGAACTGGCGAGAGAGCACATCTGGCTTCACATTGCGGGACCCTGGCCGATAGGAGATGGTGAAGTCAAAGCGACCAAAAAACAGAGACCATTCGGCTTGCCTGGAGTTCAGCCGTTTGGCATTTCGGATGTGGATGAGGTTTTTATGGTCCGTCCACACGATGAATGGGAGTTCTGCCCCCTCCAGCCAGTGCCTCCATTCCTTCAAAGCCAGCTTGACTGCGAGCAGTTCTTTGTTCCCCATGTCGTAGTTGCGCTCAGCAGGTTCCTGCCGGCGGGAAAGAAAGCGCAGGGATGGAGCTTGTCGTCAGAGGCAGACCATTGGGACAGGACTGCACCCACCCCTGTGTTGGATGCATCAACCTCCAAGACAAATTGGCGTGAGGGATCAGGCAAGGTAAGGACAGGAGCTGTTGTGAAAAGTCATTTCAGCTCCTCAAAGGCAGCGTTCGCCTGGGGGGTCCAAGAGAAGCGGGTGGTCTTGGAGGTTAGGGCAGTCATGGGAGCAGCCACACGGCTGTAGTTCCTTATGAACCTCCTATAAAAATTGGCGAAGCCAAGGAACCTCTGCAGCTCCTTCCTAGTGGTGGGGACAGGCCACTCAACCACTGCCTTGATCTTCCCGGGTGTTGCCTTCACCTGACCGCACCCAATGGTGTAGCCCAGGAACTGCACTGTGGGGACGTGGAACTCGCACTTCTCTGCCTTGACAAAAAGCTTGTTCTCAAGGAGCCGTTGGAGAACCTGCCTGGATGTGTTCCTCCAGGGAGCGAGAAAAGACGAGGATGTCATCCAGATAAACGAACACTGAGCAGTTGAGCAGGTCCCTCAGTACATCGTTCACCAGGGCCTGGAATACCACAGGAGCACTGGTTAGCCCAAAGGGCATTACTAGGTACTCATAGTGGCCAAGGGGAGTGTTGAAGGGGAGTCTTTCATGCGGACCAGATGGTAGGCGTTCCTAAGGTCCAGCTTGGAGAAAATGCTGGCTCCCTGAAGGGGTTCGAAGGCAGAGGCAAGGAGAGGCAGAGAGTACTTGTTCTTGGTTGTGATGTTGTTTAACCTCCAGTAGTCAATGCATGGCCATAGTCCACCGTCCTTCTTGGACACAAAAAAGAAACCAGCCCTCACTGGGGAGGATGAGGGCTTGATGAGTCCGGCACTGAGGGAGTCCCGAATGTAGGTCTCCATTGCTTCTCTCTCTGGACGAGAAAGGTTGAGTCAGAACCGCCTCGAGATGCATGCGCCCTTCAGGATTGTGGGAAATGGGAGAAACACTGCTCACCAGTGAAAACGAAGCCGTTCGTGGAAACGGCGGAGACGTTCGTCGGAGGTTAGTCGTGTTCCCCCCAGTTGCATGGGTTCCTCCGCAACGGATGTGACAGGGGCGACCGGCGCCTGGGAACGCTGATGAGCCAGAAGGGGGTGTGTCTCGTGACCTGGCTGGAACTGGCTAGGTTGTCGCTGGCTAGCTGGCCGGCTAGAGGGTCCCAGAGCATGTAGCGCCCTCTCTCTTCTACGCTCCCTAAGACGGTCACCGGCTCGGATAGCCAGGGAGATAAGGTGGTCGAGGGAAGTCGGGTCATCTCGGACTAGTTTGTCTTTCAGCGTTTCGGACAACCCCATGCGGAAGGCAGTCTGCAGGGAGACGTCGTTCCATCCGCTCTCTGCAGCTAGGATCCTAAAGTGAATGGAATAGTCAGCTACACTACGACTGCCTTGTTGGAGGTGCAAGAGGCGGGTTGCAGAATCACGACCGTGGACCGGATGGAAGAACACTAAGCATGTAACGGTAACCGCGGTATTACGGTAACCGCAGTATTTTTTGGTTACGCGGTAACTTTGGGACTGGCTCAGTAAAACCGTAGGCTAAACTCACTGTTCTGGACTGGTCAGATGTCTTAGTTATATCAAGCTAACTATTGGCATCGGTGTGCTTATCGGTGTCATAGATATTCAGTTTGAGTAATTTACGATCGAGCTAACTAACCACCTTTAGCTCAATTGGCTCAGTTGCTGGTTAGCGATGAGAGGCGGAGTCCCAGCCAAGCTGATAACCCTCCGTTGCGGGTTGGGGGGATGCAACGGTCGGCTAGGATCCTGCCTCTCATAGCTAACCAGCAACTGGTCACGTAGTGCGTATGTTCAATCCACACTAGTCACGTAGCTTTCCTTTGCCCTGGAGGTCCACCCGTCTGTGAGCGCAACAGAGGATGCCTTGGATAATTCACTGACAACTTTTGCCTTTTCCTGCTCATAAAGATTTGGCACGATCTTCTCAGCAAAGTGGGTGTGCGACGGGATCTCGTAACGTGGCTCAAGCACATCCAGCATATGTTTAAACCCCTCGTTTTGCACAACGAACACCCCAACAAACACCCCAATAATACCTTTTGTAATAGCTTTAGCCTGGTCGGATTCTTTAGCTAAGGGCTGCTTAAATGCCGTGGTGATGAGCGGTTGTTGAGCAGGAGGTTTTTCAAACTCTTCAGCTCCTCCGCTAGCCATGTCTACCACTGGCAGCACCTGACTAGTGTGGATTGAACATGCGCCCTACGTGACCACGTCGCCTACATCCTTTTTTGTTTTATTATTTTATATAAACCTATCCGCAGACCACGTGCGAACCGTAGAGAGATTTTCTGTAACTAGATGTCAGAACCATCTAGCCTAGATCTGCACCCCCCCCCCTCTTGTCCTCCCATCGTTTCTTTCCATTCTCTCCTTCCTCATCTCTTCTTCCTCTTCCTGTTGTTTTTTTTCATTATTATTATTATCATTATTATTGTTAGACCTGTCACTTCTTTCATCCAGTCTCCTGCCGTAGAAGCGCAGCATCAGAGATCAGACCTGGGCTCTCTGCTCAGCCTCTTTCCCTCTTCATCTCACTGCTCAACACACCATCTATACCCACAGACCTCCTCTATCACTGCTCAACACACCATCTATACCCACAGACCTCCTCTATCACTGCTCAACACACCGTCTATACCCACAGACCTCCTCTATCACTACTGAATAGTGGTGCAACGGATTATGGTTTCTCCGTGATTGTAAGGAAAGCAGAAGCACTTTAAATTGAAAGAAAAAAACTGTACACATCAGAAATGTGTTTAATAAATGCTATGGTGTTTTTTCCAAAGTACAAATCTTCTTCCTCTTTAAATTTTGTGTTTTAAAACTGTGTTTAATACCGTGATATACTGTACCGTGGACCTTGATACCGTGATATTACCGTACTGTGAGTTTTTGATACCGTTACACGCTTAAAGAACACCTTCCTAAACTCGGCACAGAAGTCATCATAGGATTCGAAACAGGCTGCTTTGGCCCTCCACGCGGCTTCGAACCACTTGAGGCGCCCCGCAGTGTCCACAGAAGAATACCCCCCCCAAAAATACCTGCATGGTGAAGACAAGCTGCAGCAAGAACAGAACTGTCTACCAATGCACGAAGTGCACCAAAGCTGTCTGTGGCAGTTGCACTGCCAAGGTGCAGAGGATATATGCGAAGTGTATTTGAGCTGCCGCCTCAACCGCGCGTAAGAGCAGAGCGCATCAACTCGTGTATAGCCTACAACTAGTAGCCCATAGCCAATAAAACGGCTTATTGTTTAATTCATATATAAACTAGATAATTAGATAATTATTAATTTTATTAGATAATTATTAAACATCGAAGTTCTATGCTGCATCTGTAATCACAAGACGTATAGGCCTAGCCTACCGTAAAAAGCGATGCATTCTCATATATTAACTTAGATAATTATTAATTAGACAATTATTATGTACAGTACCTATGCTTCTATGCTACATCTGTACAGTAGGCTACTGTTTTATTTGGAGCCTTGGCCAAAATGCTGTTCTTGTAGCCGTTTCATTGATTTTTCTTTTGTGAAGTGTAGGCTATACTATTCTTGTTAAAGTGCGAATATAACATTTTGTTGTGTTATTTTATTGCCATATAGTCATTTTGTGAGTAGTATGAAAGGACAACATTAAGCCTTGAGTTGTACAGTACAATCCTGAGACCCTATACCGTAAAAAGCTATGCGTTCTTACGGTACGTCCATTGAACGGCTACTGGCCGATATAGGTATATAGTGAGCCGCGGTGGTTCTAGTGTTAAATCAAAAAGTGACATTCTTCTTCTAAATATTCTCTCACGAACAACATGCCTGGCATTGCGATGCCTTCGCCTCTCAACAATCACTGCTGCCATGATCAGCGGAAAGGCTGGCCATGACACACCCCTTGCGCTTAAATACCACCACGTCTCTGAAAACGGAATGAATTTCACTTCAACTGAGTGAAGCAATTGGCGCTGATCTTTGTGAATTGGGCGGATTTTGCAATAATGTTCATTTGCATAGAAAGGGGAACATTCTCCGCCCATATAACCTAATTTAAATATCAGCTAATAACACCGGCGCAGAGAAACACTATGACGAAGGCAACGCAGTTAACACCGTTTTTCACCCCTTGCAAGGGCTTTGTAAATAGCAAAGTTTATTTTTGACTTATTTGCACAGGTTTTGCGTCAGGAAAAGCTACGCAATCCTTTAGTGAATTCGCCCCTTTGTCAGCAGCTACCATCTTGCGACACGGTCAAAGTACTGGGCAATTCAGTCTGACCTCCAGTGGAACCAACAGGTCACAGCTATGGTAAAGAAAGCCAACTCCAAGCTGCACTTTCTGAGGAGGCTAAGGAAATCTGGTGTTACCATCCCAGACATGACCACCATCTACACCGGATACGTCCGCCCCTCCCTGGAGTACGCCTGCCCAGTGTGGAATGGTAACCTAACAGAGGCCATGTCTTACCAGATTGAACATGTCCAAAAGTGTGCCTGCCGGATCATAATGGGCAGAGCATACTCTGGCTACCAGGACGCTCTCCAAACCCTCTCTCTCCCCACCCTCCATTAAGAGAAGAAAGTTACTCTGTAGGGACTTTGCACTGAGCCTCCTGAACTCCCCCTTCAAGAACTGGCTCCCCCCTTCAGAGCCCAGGTGTCCAGTCGGCACACCAGACATGAAGCACACCTACAGACACCCAGACATGAAGCACACCTACAGACACCCAGACATGAAGCACACCTACAGACACCCAGACATGAAGCACACCTACAGACACCCAGACATGAAGCACACCTACAGACACCCAGACATGAAGCACACCTGCAGACACTCAGACATGAAGCACACCTGGAGACACTCAGACATGAAGCACACCTGCAGCCACCCAGACATGAAGCACACCTACAGACACCCAGACATGAAGCACACCTGCAGCCACCCAGACATGAAGCACACCTACAGACACCCAGACATGAAGCACACCTACAGACACCCAGACATGAAGCACACCTGCAGACACCCAGACATGAAGCACACCTGCAGACACCCAGACATGAAGCACACCTGCAGACACCCAGACATGAAGCACACCTGCAGACACCCAGGACAAGAACCCAAAGATACAGGATGTCTCCAATCCCTCCCTGACAAGAATCTTGAATGACCATTTTAAATATTGAATGTTTGTTCTATTGGTAATTTGAGTTAGCCTAGGTTTAATGTATATATTCTTGTAAATACTCATGCATTTCAGTTTTTAACTGCCATACGAGTGTCAAATAAAAAACCTGAACTTGAACTTAAATACTAGAAACTTGTTCTGGTCAGTTGGTGCATTACACTAATGGATAGACAGTAATAGGTGCAAGGACAAGACAGGACAGTGCAAAGACAAGGCAGTGCAAATGACAGGACAGTGCAAACTATATAGTAGCACAGGGAGCAAAGGGCAACTACAAAATAATGTGCAATGTGTTTGTATACAATATGTGTGCCTTGTGTTATGAGAACCTATACAATACAAGCAGCACATGTTAATGCTGTCTTTAACTACAGCTGGACAGGTGTAGGCCATGTCATTGTTCTATTAATGCTAAGGGTTGGACCTTGTGCCAAGTCTACTGAATTAATAAGGGACAGTGTGTGTGTGTGTGTGTGTGTTGGTTACCTGTAAGCAGTGCAGTGGAAGGAACAGATATTACTCGAGGTGATGCATTGTCTTCAATGTAGAAATGGGCAGTCTGGAAGCACTTCCTGTTGAAATAAATGTGGCGTTCAATAATAAACAATAAACCACGACAGCTAGGGGGCGTTGTTAGGCACGACGCGAAGCGGAGTGCCTAAAACCCCCCTAGCTGTTATAAAATCACTATAACACACGGCCTCTCGTGGTTTATTGCTTTTATACAACGGTTACTACAGCTATTAGTGTAAAATAAACACACAGCAATGTAAAATATTAACATGTATTCAAAACAAAGCATCATTCCCTCAATTCCGCCGAGCAAAATAGTTCCCCTAACAAAAGCGTTGCCAAGCAATAGATGCATTGTATGGAATGTTCAGTTGTTTTGAAAAAACACAACGATAGTCCTGCAATGCATTGGATCAAATGGGAGGCGCATTAAAACTGAAAATGGAATGATATGCGGTCCCAGGTATGTGTTACTAAAGCATTATGGAACGTGAAGCAGTGGGATGTTACGGATATCGCCACGGCTAGCGGGAGTGGTTAGGCACGATGTGCAGCGGAGTTACACCCCGTTACACCCCGCTAGCCGTGGCAATATCCATGACATCCCACGGCTTCGAGTTCCATAATGCTTTTATACAAGGGTTGCCACATTTATCCGTCAATATTTCAAAAAGAAAGACAATACGAACTTTAACATGTATTTTTAATGGAACTATTTGTTAATCATTTGCGGATACTTCTGCTGAAAAGGGAACGTTGCCAGGCAACGACAATGCTACAGCACATCTTTGTAAACATTGATCTGGACGTTGCCACGGCTACTAATAAGAGGTGGATTGATATTATAAGATGTCCGAACATTCCATTTTAGCGTGGGGATATCCTGGTTATCGCTACAGCTGGAATGCAAACTGACCAATAGAGACAATGGACCGGATCTATACCGTTGTATAAAAAGTATTTGAACACGGCTTCCAGACAATCAGAATCAAGAACCAGAACTAACCGTTGTATGATTAAGCAATAAGACACGAGAGGGAGTGCTTTACTGTGGTTATTGGCACGGCTGTGGTGCGGCCGCAGGCACATATTGAATAGCATAGCATATTGAATAGCATATTGCAGCTGAATAGCATATTAATTGCCCAGTCTACCCGGCACCGAGGTAAATATTCAGCTTATTCAACTTCTTTTCAACTGAAAACATAACAAAACATAATTATGAAAACAAAATAAAAGTATTGCTAAAATATATTTGCTTTAAAAAGTGTAGGCTAGAAGTTGAGTTGCATAGTCCATTTTGCGGTGAACTGCGTTGCTATGGCGCACCTCAATCAATGAACATAGCAACGCATCTACTGCCTGTCCGAATTAGCCTACATCTCTTTGGATGTTTTCTTTTAACGTCAAATCAATAGTCAGTTTTTCATCCCTCGCCTCTGACCTTTAGGCTCATCTTTGCCCCTCGTAACCCCAAGCAGCCATTCAATGCATTGCTTGACTTGCGAGGCTTTATGTTAGACTTATTCTCTTTATTACTCCGGGTCGGCACATTAATCTACAGCTGTGCTTAAACATCGGGCGGGATATACAGAAATAATGTATCCCTCCCAGCCAATCAGAATCAAGCATTTACAAATGAAGTTGAATAATAATAAACAAGTGTACAGTGAACCTGTCGTCCCCAACCTGTGGTGCATATGGTCAGCAGATACAGCTGTTGTGAATGTGTGAGTGGAGTGGGCTTTTCTCATTTACATTTATATATAGAGTCGGCATTTTTTGTTATGGTGTAAGCTTTTTTTCTTTCTTTTTTTACAGAGTAAGTAGTGAATTAACATATCAGTGATTAAAATAGTTCATATAAAAATAACCTCAAGCGATTGTTACTTTCTGTAGGACAAAAAATATGTAAAAAAAAAACTAGATTGTTCCCCGGACAAACGAAGGCACGCACACACTTACACGCACACGCACTAACGAACACGCACACGCACTAACGTACACACACAAGCACTAATGTAAACTGCAATAGATACATTCAAATAAGTGTTCAAGAAATCTACACTGTGAATCCTGTGTGTTATAAAGTGAGCAGCTGTCTCCTGTTTATGGTCCTGACCACACTATCCCCAGTTCATAAACTCTTTATCACCAGAGGTTCCCTCCTCCCAGCTGTCTTTGATCTCAGACCGAGCCCACTCACTGATCATTGGCTAGTGAAGTTTTGCATATGCATGTATGGTCACACCCAGGGGCGAATTCACTAAAGTGGAATTGCGGCCGTTAATTGCATCATTACATTGCGCGTCAGTTGCTCCAGCTATGTGCTCCGTTGTAAAAACCTATTCACTAAAGACATTGCGCTAATAATATCCCAGCGCAAACACGGCCATTCGGTGTTTGCGGCTGAGTGCAATTTGCTGCTGATAAAGGAAATGACTATAAATACTGCGCATACAACTCGTATCGTATCTTTCTTTTTCTGTCTGCTATCGTCCAATGATATCATTGGACGATGGCAGACAGAAAAAGAAAGATACAATTTTCAGGCAGCGAACTTGTCCTCACAGACGAGGTTCAAAAACGTCTCACAGCTTTCCACAAAAAATATCACAGCTGCAGCAAAAAATCATATTTGGAGTTTAATTTCCCAATCAGTCAGTGCCATTGGTGTGTGTAAACGCGGAAGACTGCAAACGGAGGTGGAATGATTTGAAAAGACGAACAAAGATAAAATGGTCATTTTATGTTATGCAAGATGCAGCACGCTACGGTGATCTGGCATACTTTTGAGGGAGTGTATAACATTGCCCCACCGGTACGATCTAGGCATCTAAACGGCTTTTCAGGATTCCAAATGTGCACTCAATCACACCGTGCGTCCTGATGTGAGCCCGGTTGCACGCCGCCTCTCCAACATTGGAAGGATTACGCACGGGAGTCATCATCCATGGCTGAAGATGATACCTGCCGTCACCTATGATACAAAAGCAAAATATTATCAAGACCATTCAAATAAGATTTCTTTTTTTTCTTTTTTTAATTTATACCTATATCGGCCGCCAGCCATTCAATGAACGGCTATAGGGAATGCGCAGTTTCGCGTATAGACTATTATATGCACAGTTTCGCGCTATGTAGGCTATTATAAATAAGTATTATTCATTGGGGGAGCTTGGACTCGCTGGCGACTGGTGGAGAGACGCATAGTCTACAGAGCCTCCCCAGACGCGACTTCATCCTCCAGTTGGCTGAAGAGCTGCACGCTCTGGCGTCCAAACAGCTACCGGCGGCGCCCCGCAGTGTCCACAGAAGAATACCCCCCAAAAAATACCTGCATGGTGAAGACAAGCTGCAGCAAGAACAGAACTGTCTACCAATGCACGAAGTGCACCAAAGCTGTCTGTGGCAGTTGCACTGCCAAGGTGCAGAGGATATGTGCGAAGTGTATTTGAGCTGCCGCCTCAACCGCGCGTAAGAGCAGAGCGCATCAACTCGTGTATAGCCTACAACTAGTGGCCCATAGCCAATAAAACGGCTTATTGTTTTATTAATATATCAACTAGATAATTAGATCATTATTAATTTTATTAGATAATTATTAAACATCGAGGTTCTATGCTGCATCTGTAATCACAAGACGTATAGGCCTAGCCTAACGTAAAAAGCGATGCATTCTCATATATTAACTTAGATAATTATCAATTAGATAATTATTATGTACCTAAGTTCTATGCTACATCTGTACAGTAGGCTACTGTTTTATTTGGGTCCTTTGCCAAAATGCTGTTCTTGTAGCCGTTTCATTGATTTTTATCGAAGTGTAGGCTATACTATTCTTGTTAAAGTGCGAAGACATTTTGTTGTGTTCTTTTATTGCCATATAGTCATTTCGTGACTAGTATGAAAGGACAACATTGAAGGAGTAGTAAAGGGAAAATGCATGTTTAGCCCTGTTTTAAGGTTACTTATGATCATATACAATGGTTCAGATCAAAACGTTGACAAAGCTAGCATTTTCGAGAAAGTTGATAATTGCTCTACCACCGTTTTGGTCATACAATGGATGCGGATGGGCACCGTGAAAAATCATTCAAAAACATGTTAAACTCTCGATTTCAAATACAAGAAGCTCACCGACATCCACATCCATTGTATGACCAAAACGGTGGTAGAGCAATTATCAACTTTCTCGAAAATGCTAGCTTTGTCAACGTTTTGATCTGAACCATTGTATATGATCATAAGTAACCTTAAAACAGGGCTAAAGCCGTTTAGATGCCTAAAATCTGTCTTTCGTCTGAGTGTATTTCTGTTTGCTGCATCCTGCGTCTTTTGTGTTCTATGTAAAGCTGAGGCTTTCTATTTGTCTATTGGATCCATTGTATATTTAAGTCTAGACCAATGTAGTATTAGTTGTTGATATTCCTGTTTTCTGCGTAGCCACAGGAATTTGAATGGATGTGTGACCCCCCCTTCTCCTTTCTCTCTCCCATGTGTGCGTGTGTGGCCGCATGTCCTTTGTGTGGAAACACATGGGCTGTGTCGGCGTGAAAGGAGAGGTTGTATTTTTGTCTTAAGTAAAGCTAAACGTTCTGTATTTGTTGGTCTTGTATTGGGATTTGAGATCCTGTTTTCTGTTTTTGTTTACTGTTAAACCCATTTTTATGCTGGCTACGTTCTCAGTTTTGTGCTAGCTCTGTTTTGTGTCTGTTTCTGTGGTTAATTTTGATGCTGGCTGCGCTCTATGCTAGCTAATTTTCTTTTTCTGCTCCAAGCTAGCTATCTTCACTGTTAGCTCTTTGTTCCTCTGTTAGCTCTTTCTTCTTTTGTTTCAATGCAATGCTAGCTTCCACATGCTAGCTAGTTTAACCACGTCGCTCTTTGTCCTAACTTTGTGAACATGTGGTGACTTCCTGTTTCGCTGCTTGTGTGGAAAAAAAGAGAGAGACTTCCTGTTTCATTTTGTTGAACAAGTGAAAAAAAATGTTGGGAAGCGTTTTATAGTAACCATCCATTATAAGCGTTAATTAATAGGTAATAAGGACCTTATAAGTCCTTATAAGATGCTTAGAAGACATTATTGTGTTACTAAGACTATATTCATGTTTAATAATAGCATAATAAACACACCTATTGATAGATTATAAGCGTTAGTTAATAGGTAATAAGGACCTTATAAATCCTTATAACATGCTTATAAGACATTATTATGCGTAAATAAGACTATACAAGTGTTTAATAATAACATAATAAACACGTTTATTGTTAGATTATAAGATATTTATAAGCACTTATAAGAAGCGTGTTAACTGTTTATAGACTGCTATTATGCACTTATGCATTTATTAGCAGTTAATTATGCACTTATTATGCAATTTTGCAGTAGTGGATCTAAAGCGAGACAATGCATTATTAAAGGACAATGCTCGTTTTTGACAACCTGGACCTTATTTACGACATATCATAAGACGTTTGACTCACCGAGATCACTTTGGTGTAGTTCGGAGGCATGTAGAAGAAATTTTAAATCCAGCGCGAGCCAGTATATCCATGTAATGGCTGTGGTCGGGGCACCGAGAATGCAGTTTCTAAAAATCTATTTTCTGCTGCGAGACGGTTGTTTTCAATCAATCTGTCTTTATGAATCGCTAGTTGTGCTTACATAGAGCGTAGGCCTGTTGTGGTTGTTCACATGCCTCTGTAATATGATCTGTAGAAACGTCTTTCGAAACGAAATAGCTTCCCCACTTGCTCCAGCACGCATGCACACAGCGTGCAATCGTTGCTCCAGCTCGCTGTGCGCATGCGTGCTGGAGCAAGTGAGGATGTGCCTCCGAACTACACCAAAGTGATCTCGGTGAGTCAAACGTCTTATAATATGCCGTAAATAAGGTCCAGGTTGTCAAAAACGAGCAAATTTGCGACGGTACCAACAGCGGACCTAGCTGACACCTAGCTGACACGTGCCTATACAGTCGTAAAATAACCAAAATAACCGACCTAAGGCAACGTAGCCGTCACTGCTGCTGAAATCCGTAACTACGATGTAATTAAATGACGTGACAATGCTGTTACATTACAGTCCCACCCTTACTTTATTGGAAATGTTCATTTGTTACAGTGGTCAGAACATTTGTAAATTACTTAGGTTTTTAAATAAATTTTGAAGTCATACAGTTACAGAATTGTAATAATGAGGAGCAATCCTGCATGTCTGTTTTGTGTGTAATTTCTAATTTACAGTTAATATTAACACTAAAGATTTACAGTCTAGGCCTAATAAAAATAATGATAAAAAATATGCCAACGAATAAAGTCCTAATTTTGAATCCTAAATGTGAGCAATGACGCTGAGCAATGAATGTAAAACAAAGAATGCAAGGCATTAGGATGCTTTCTTAGGTGACACAGAATTGAAGTACAAGACAAACAAGTTACACACTCTGGTACAGTAGGTGGCGGTATGCACATTAAAGTTGTTTGCGATCTGCCACTAAACCCAGCAAAGAAGAAAAAGAAGACAACGACGGGGTATCCTTCCGTTTTGTTTGAAACAGAAACAGTTGAGACAGACCAACACGCCTGTCTTTATCCCTGCGACAACACAGATCCTGTAAGGACTACTACGGACCGGGCAATCTCCATGCACCCACCGGCAAAGACCGTGCGTCTCTAGCCCACTCAGGGGCTGAATTGTGGGGTGTGTGGCGTGGACAGTGGCGTGGTGGCGAGACTCCGCCCCCTCAGGTCAGAGCTGGTCGGGGACAGTGTACCCCTCTCTGGGCCACCTACCCACCCGCACCGGTGAAGACCGTGTGTCTCTAGCCCACTAAGGGGCTGTGTTATGGGGCCCATGGCGTGGATAGTGGCGTGCTGGTTAGGCTCCGCCCCCTTGGGTCACTGCTAGTCGGGGACAGTACAGTGACCTCCGGGCAATTTCCATGCATCCACCATTGAAGACTGTGTGTCTCTAGCCCACTCAGAGGCTGAAAAGTGGGTTCTGTGGCGTGAATAGTCGCGTGGTGGCTAGGCTCTGCCCCTTTTGGTCATAGCCAGTCAGGGACGGTGTACTCCTCGCTGGGCTACCCCCCGGCCCCCACCAGTGAAGATCATGTGTCTCTATTCCACTTTGGCTGAGTTCTGTTCTACCACATTAGTTATAATAGGGTGCCTGTACCTATAAGAGAGGCTGCACATGCACACCAATTCAAAAAAAGCAACAGCTGCCAACACTCTAATCCCAACTGACACTCTGATCCTAGACATGGTCCGCTTCAGACACCTCTATCGCGAAAACTTTAAATGTTACAGCTTATATATTGATACCATAGGAATCCTGAGAACTTGCAGAACATTTCTGTGTATAATATGTCCGTATAGCTTAAACACTGAAGGCATGGCGACAAGTTAGAAAAAGGGTAAAAATGCAAAATTAGCAGCTCAAAAGTTAGAGTGCGGCTCCATACGTTTCAATGGGGAGCGCAGTTGCCGAACAAATCGTCATACTGTGAAAACTATAAGTCAGACAGCTTAGATACTTACATTGTACGAATCAGCACAGTTGTGTGAATGTTTTGATGTATAATATGTGTGTGAGCTTTCAAAACTGTAGGAGTGCCAGCAGTTTACGAAATGTGTGAATATTTTCAAAGCAACAGCTGCCACCACTCTAAAAACATAATGATACTGAACATTCCTCCAGCAGTTCAATGTCACAAAAATTACTATTAAAAGTTAAATTACTAAAAAACTATAAAAACTATAAAAAATCTGAATACATCTGGGAAACAGCTTAAGACTATAAACATTTTCAAATTTTCATGAAGTTTCTAGGACAAAGTATGAAGAAGTAGTTAAGTGCCAAAAAACTGAGGAGAATAATAATAAGAAAGAAAGAAAGAAAAAGTGGGAATATCACAAGTTGGGCTAGCTTTTACAAGCTAGCCCACCTAATAATAAAGATTATTAGACATTAATTAAAAACTGCTGTGTATGAAATTGCTGGCAGAAAGTGGATTAGATGTGAATGGAAAAAGTTTCAACAACATTCAACTTTCAAACATATCAAACTTCATGAATGTCAACATCTAATCATGTACAAACTGAATCATTCTACCCTCTTCTGTCCGGTAACCTGGAGGGCTTCCTGGAGGAGTTTGCGGACATCACCAGAGGACCAGATCAGGAAGCTCCACAACACGCTTGGTCCACACATGCTCAGAAGGCTGATGTCTTAGCTCAGCCCCATGCAGAAGTGAGTGATGAAAAGAGGGAAGAGGAAGATAATTTTCCAGTTTTTTTTTCTCCAGTTTTAGGAACCGTCTCAAGAATGAATGTCCCCCACTTTTATGCCTTTAAATCAGGGTTAGAGCAGGTGTGTGGTATCAGCCATGGCCATGAACACCAGTAGAGGAGGGAACCAAGTGTCTCATTCTCTCTCCACAGTTGTGTGGTTGTAACCCCCCACTAGCTACATATTCATTCAATCTTTATTTAACCTCGTGAATCAATTGAGAGTAAGCTCTCAGTTACAATGACGTATAATCACTGTATATTTGAACTTGTACTACAGGTGAGAGAATCCTTTTTAATGGTCTCTCTCATTCGCTCTCCTAGGTGTGATGTCAGAGAGACTTGGGTGTTCTCCTGCTCTGAGTGCCCATTCTCCTATACCTCCCAGATCTACCTCCACAAGCACATCAAGAGGAGCCATGACAACCTCTGTCTCTGCTGAGGAACACACAGAGCATTATGAAGTAGCCAGTGCCTTGGTGAAGGTGTTTGAGCAGCAGGCATCAATGGATTAACTCCCAAGACACAAGGAAGAGACAGCGCAACACGCACTATGACTCCAGTGACGAAGGTAATATAATATAGTGTCTTATACAGTCCGCAAAAGAGTACTACTTGAGTTGGCTAATCTAAGCCAATTTACCTCTACTATATGTTCCAGTGCCCAGGCAGCCGGTCGGCAGAACTCAGACCAGACCAGCTATGCCAGGTGCCAGAGCCGGAAGGCCTGCTCTGCCAGTTATCAATGCATTCATTATAATGCATTATGCATGCATGTTTGTGTTGGTGAAATGTCTATGCATATTTGCACACTGACAGTTAACTCAGGACTTTTTGAAGACTAATTTACTAATCTCACTAATTTACTTATCTCACTTTACTCAGCAGTAGATGTTCATCACCCAGGCCCTTAGAGCTAAGGCGCAGTGAGCGATGGCCCTGTGAGCCAGGCCCTTCAGCCCGTCTGACCTCCAGGCACAAGCAGCATCCATCGGAGATTAGCACCCTGGCCAGACCAGGTAAGGGTCTGACATGTCTACCTGTTTCATGACTAGTTGATTCTTCCCCTTATGCTAGAAGCCGTACGCCGCCAGCACCTAGTTTCCTGCTAATCCCTTTATCCTTTTTGGTTTTCAGTTAGTCTGTGATGCCATCGCCCGTGAGACCAACAGCTCCAGCAGTATTGCCCTACACGTCTTTCCAGAGCCCCCCGCTTACCCCTCTGACATCAAGCTCTGCATGTGCTGGTATGCAGAATTTTGTGAACTACTTCATGTTGCATGTAGGGATATACTTTGAGTTAAATTTCCATTACGTGACAGTACAATTACTTTTAGCCACATCTGTGTTAATATCCAGATTTCCAGAGGATGGTGTGTCAGCAGTTGTCCAGCTTGACCAGCATGCTCGGTGAGGTCATGCAGAGTCTGAGGGAGCTAGCGCAGAGACTATCCGGGGAGTCTGATGGGGTTGCACGGGGAGCAGTACTGGATGCACTGGACCCTGCAAAAACGGAGGAGGATCAGCTGAAGGACAAGGAGCATCAAAGGAAGATGGTGAGTAACTGCAGGGCAGAACTTTGTTCCTTATTTTTGCAGGGAAGTGTCAAGGAATTGTAAAGTAAATGATTGTCTTTATGTTTTGCAGACATGATATCTGAGTACCATCGGTGGCAAAGATCTGCCTGATGCAGTCCGACGGGTGCTGTCAGCCATTGCCACACAGAGAGTGTGGAGTGTCTACAGTGTACATGGGAAGAGGGGGAAGAATCCTCTCAAGAATATGATCCTCTACGATGTCATATTACGTAAGAAATGTTTAAAAATAATACATTGTCTTTGTTTCATGCCATGTGAATTGAAACCATTCCCTTTCTTGATAAAAGGTGCAGTTATGGCCTGTAAGCCAAGCACCACTGTGACGGAGGTGTCTGCCAAGCTGCAGGAGACGCTGAAACATGCCCCTGCTCGATGCAAAAAAGTATGTGATGTCAGTCAGTTAAAATTATTTATTGTATCCAGTGACATGGCATGCTTCCAATGAACGTATGCGACTAGCGTTTACAGAATTACATTTAATTTTACTTACATTTCATTATGTCCTCAGGCATCTGCTCCAGCCCAGCTGACCTCCCCAGCCCAGCCCCTGACCGCAGCTCCAGCCCTGACCACAGTGGAGTATTCAGATGAGGATGACCTCTTCTGCCCAGACCCTCGATTCAGATGAGGGTGACCCCCAGCCCGTCTCCCTAAACCTGCCTTTCCAGCCTGCCAGGATGGATGCCTTTTTTCTAAATAGTTTTTGTAAATTTTAACCTTTTCTTTTTTTTTGTGGGATACAACGGTCTGTTCCCGGTCTGCCTGCCACAGAATGCACACTTTGTTTCATTTTTGTTTTTAGAACTTTTGCAATTGTCCTTATTAACAGTTAACTATGCAATTTTGCAGTAGTGGATCTAAAGCGAGACAATGCATTATTAAGGTTAATAAATCCTTTATTATGCACTTATTAACAGTTAACTATGCAATTTTGCAGTAGTGGATCTAAAGCGAGACAATGCATTATTAAGGTTAATAAATCCTTAATTATGCACTTATTAACAGTATGATTCATGCAGTTCCCCCAAAAGAGCTGTTTTTGTGTGTTTTTGTGTTTCACCACTAAAATATTGCGTTAGTATGTAATGTTTTATTCACATTGTATCAACCTTGATCACATGTAGTGATCATTCCAGATGGGGGAGCTGCATGTAACATACTGTTAATAAGTGCATAATAAATGATTTATTAACCTTAATAATGCTTCAGACAAGATCACTTTTGTCAAATTTGAACATTTATTATACAAGCAGCATAATTATACAAGCGGCATAATACATGCATATGAATTTTTGGCGGTGTGCTCTGTCCGGGGGGCCCCCTGCCCACCGGCGTGGAAAGCGCTCCACGCGCGTGGAGCGCGTTAGCAGGGGGAGGCAATCTGGTGTTCCCCCCCTCTGGGCCAAGCCCTTGGCCCAGAGAGCCATGAAGGGGGAACGGCATCCTGCCTCAATGACGATCAGAGTGGGCCGCGATCGGGAAGACGCTCGGAGGTAACTCAGCCCACTAAGACCGTCAAAGAGTGCCACAGGAGGACTGCTGTACATTATAGTCCCTGGTCCCCACGGGCCGACGCTTCGTGGGTTCCGCGGGAGATACAGCCTCGTGTCTCTGCGTCCATGGCGCCCGCCATGGAAAGCCACAGAGACCAGCTAGCGGCTACTCTGGCATCCACCGGCCGACGCTGGTGGAATACCTGCAAACTACCCCGGACAGAGAGCAATGACGACAACAGCTGACATCGACATACGCAGGAGGAGCAGGGGAGGAGGCGGGGCGAGCATGCGATTACGACAGCAGTAAAGCAAGCGCGAACAATGACATGTTTTGACAGCTTAAATACCTGCGCTCTAGTGAGCTGACCAATGCTATGACAGCTACAGTCAGCTGGTGCTGCGTCATGCGTGACAGATTAACCTCTGCTGACCCCCGGCTGTGACGTACGTGCCTTGGCTGAATTTGCGTCGGAGACTTCATTTCAGACAAGATCACTTTTGTCAAATTTGAACATTTATTATACAAGCAGCATAATTATACAAGCGGCATAATACATGCATATGAATTTTTGGCGGTGTGCTCTGTCCGGGGGGCCCCCTGCCCACCGGCGTGGAAAGCGCTCCACGCGCGTGGAGCGCGTTAGCAGGGGGAGGCAATCTGGTGTTCCCCCCCTCTGGGCCAAGCCCTTGGCCCAGAGAGCCATGAAGGGGGAACGGCATCCTACCTCAATGACGATCAGAGTGGGCCGCGATCGGGAAGACGCTCGGAGGTAACTCAGCCCACTAAGACCGTCAAAGAGTGCCACAGGAGGACTGCTGTACATTATAGTCCCTGGTCCCCACGGGCCGACGCTTCGTGGGTTCCGCGGGAGATACAGCCTCGTGTCTCTGCGTCCATGGCGCCCGCCATGGAAAGCCACAGAGACCAGCTAGCGGCTACTCTGGCATCCACCGGCCGACGCTGGTGGAATACCTGCAAACTACCCCCCAAGAACACACCAGCAACTCCGCGGCCCGTATGCGCAGAAGGGTTGACGGAGAGCGCTCTGACTGATGAGTCAGACAACATTTAATAGTGCACCAGCCACATGACCGCCTGAATACGCAGTACCCCCCCAACCCAATGTCACAGTCCACTCAGCTCTCTGGGCATCCAGAATGTCCTGGACTCCGGGCCGTAGGTAGCGTCCATAAGCAGACGAGGACCATCGGCCCATGACTTCAGGGTAGACACCGGGGCGATGGCGGCGGCGGTGGTTGCCGCTCCTATACGGAGGGAGTGCGCAGTGTACCGGACCGGTGGGAGCCCGCACGCCTGGCAGAGGGCGCGGAGTCTGGCGGCAAACCAGGCTCCGGTCATGGGCTTTGCCTCTCTTATGAAGAGGGGCTCCTCCTCACCGGCCTGGGGTCTGCTCGTCAGTAGAGCTCATGGAGGACAGAGGACAAAACAAGGTGTTATTGCCTGATAAATAAACGGTCACGCCGGCACCAGCTCTGTCCGCCTTGAATGCTTCAGGTGCAGGACGAAATAGAGCGCGTGCAACGTGACATCTGCCCGAGTGAGGTCGTGCGCGGGGTTGAATGACAATGTGCGTGTAGAATATTCACCGACCTCAAGGAACCCATAGAAAGCTGTGAGAATGACTGTTTCTAACATTAAATACGAGTGACCACCAAAACACCCCTGCCTCAACCGTGCGATAACCGTTGAACAAGCGAAGGAGTGAAGGGAAGACGTATATCCATGCCTTGGGGATGCTCTTCGTGATGCCATTAAGGAGGAGCTGGACGGATCGGTTCCCCAGCAGAGAAACGGTGGAGGGGTCCAGGCATCGCATGTGGAATGAACACCTGCAACAATACTCTTAACCGACTGAGGCCGCAGCCGCCTAGACACGACACAATGAACTATGAATGCTGATAGTATTGAATATCCACAGGCATGACGTTTACATTGAATATGGAGCAGAGCGTAGTGGACGCCGGGCCCCAGGTAGCGTTCGCATGCCGATGAAGGGGTCCAGGCAGCGCATGCGAATTGTACGCCTGCTACGACACGTTCGACCGATCGAGGCCGCAGCCGTCAGGATCCAACACGATGGACAATAAATGCTGAGAAACCGAAACGCTAGCGGGCACGAGGTTCATCAAATGTGGAGCAGAACGCAGCGAAAAGAGACCATGCGGTCGCATTGGTCAATGCGGTCCGGGCCAGACCAGCTCTCATGCATCGGGCAGCGGATACAGTAGGGCACGAGGCATCGCTTGGTCCAGAACCATCCGCTGAAGAGGCAGACCAGGCCGCACAGGGCCGCCCGCAGCCGGGCACAGTCTGCAGAACTCTGTAAATCAAAAAGGGAAGCGAGTCTGCGATTCGATCGTTGAGCCGGGGACGAGGATGCGTGGAAAAGAATTCCCCCTGCCCGGACAGCCATGCGACAGCGCACGAATTATTGACGAACGGAATGTACCAACGAACAAGTTGATAAAACACGGTGCACCGTTATGCAGAAGAGAAGCGTTTCCTAGACCACTGAGGGGCCCCGCAAAAAATTAGCGACGATAGAGAAACTGCACGTCGCGCATAACACCCTATCCATCGACCAGTCGATAAACCGATCATGTCATGCACGCAGCATATAATCAGGTGTTTAGTCTTTGAAATAACGCAGAGGGCTAAATGCGAAGAGCAATGCAGGATCCCAACGCAGCGTAAAATGACACATCCGACATCGAAGCGTGACCAGCGCAGCATACATCCCTTTTACATTTAGAAATAAAAGCCCGTAAACCCTGCCCCCAAACACCGCGGAGGAGCAGGCGACGAACGTAAATGGTGGAAGAATAAGCACCGCGTTAAACCGAACAGCCAGGATAGTCGCGCACACGCAGCAGATTGCAGAGCATAATGGCTTGAAACAATTGATGACAATGCACAGGTTACAGTACGTTGCCCTAAGAACCATGCAGTAGCCCGATGCTACTGACCCGAACTAATTACAAAGCCAATAAACTGCAATATTTGGTAAGGCATCATCGCCGTCGTTGTCCCCGAACGAGGTTTGGACATGCCGAAGCAATCGGCCATACAAGCCAGGCCTACCAGACAGGCGAGACAGCCTTAATATTATATAATATTTATCGTTCCTTATCTCATCACTTACAGTCATCAATTAATTCCTCATTTACCTGTACATGGTTTGCATCTCCGGAAGCAATACCGATGCGATCATTGAACGACAAGTCCCTACCAAAATATGTAGGGGTGGGACGTATACCCACCATGTCCTCAGGAAGCGCACTGAGCCGCCTCAGGGCATGAAATGCGCTATCAAACAAGCTTAGATGGATTGATGGGGACACAGCTAGCATTAGCCACACCGAACGGCTAACGCTAGCTGCGTGGCGGCACCTGCAATCATGGGTGCTAGCGTTAGAATCATGAGCTAGTATCAGAATCATGAGCCAGTAATAGAATCATGAGCCAGTATTAGCAATCCAACATAATGATGCCCCGACGTGCAATACGGGAACCTTGACGAACGCCAGCTAGTTAGCAACGAGCAGTATAGCCTGTCATGCGGCCAGCGAATCCACGAACGAGCCGCGAGGGGAGGACTTATGGTGTGTTCGTTTGTGGTCGGAGGTGGCAAGTCGCAAGCGGCAAAATACCTACCTCCGACCTGTGTGCATTCGAGATAAATGACATATATCACAGTCACCTAGTTATATCTACATACCATTATATCACAGTTACCTAGTTATCTATATACCATTATATCACAGTTATCTAGTTATATCTAGTGCATTCGAGCAACTGGGGGCTGAGAAACATCCGAAGTTGCGACGAGGAAGTGCGAGTTCATGCAGTGTTTTATTGTAAGATTCCTAGTAGCAAGTCGCAATTAGCCACCTCCCATTTATAAACGAACGCACCACGAGATGAACCAAATACATAGAGAATCCACATAGCACGTCCACGGCCGAAACCGCAAACATTCAATGGTGAATGCACCCGGCGCACATCGACAGTTGAGTAATGCGGCAGACGAGGCACGGACAACCTCCGACATAGCGGCTCATGAATGAACCCAGTGACCGGCGCGTAGTAATGCTTAACGGACTTCCAACGCAAGCTACGCGAGCAACGAACCATACGCAAGTATGGCACTACGGTGCTACAGGGAGACGGGCACCTCGGCCTCGGAAGCCGGCGCTCCACGACGCCACTAAACGGACCCCCAAACCAAGGACCGGAGAGACGACGCGGGCAGAGAGGAACGCAAGAGCAGAGAACGCGGAAGCAGCGAGGAGACCGCGGCAGCAGGTAGCAAAACGCACCAAATCACAATACGATCACGGAACGCGAGCAAGACGCGGAGCAGCGAGCAATAGCAGGATGGCAGCGGACGCCAGAGCAGAGAACGCGGAAGCAGCGAGCATGCGATTACGACAGCAGTAAAGCAAGCGCGAACAATGACATGTTTTGACAGCTTAAATACCTGCGCTCTAGTGAGCTGACCAATGCTATGACAGCTACAGTCAGCTGGTGCTGCGTCATGCGTGACAGATTAACCTCTGCTGACCCCCGGCTGTGACGTACGTGCCTTGGCTGAATTTGCGTCGGAGACTTCATATTGTCTCGCTTTAGATCCACTACTGCAAAATTGCATAGTTAAAGGACAATGCTCGTTTTTGACAACCTGGACCTTATTTAAGACGTTTGACTCACCGAGATCATTTTGGTGTAGTTCGGAGGCATGTAGAAGAAATTTAAAATCCAGCGCGAGCCAGTATATCCATGTAATGGCGGTGGTCGGGGCACTTAGAATGTAGTTTCTAAAAATCTATTTTCTGCCGCGAAACGGTTGTTTTCATCAATCTGTCTTAATGAATCGCTAGTTGTGCTTACATAGAGCATAGGCCTGTTGTGGTTTTCACATGGTGTTAGTTGGCGTTCTGACATATAATTCGCCATAAAGTAACATTCTAGTTCATCTGGAAAGGCTTTTTTAAATATTTAGCATAGAACTATTTAGTCGCAGCACATACGTGTGTAAACTTCCGCAAACTAGGTAGCCTAGCAACATAAACAATAACAATAGCTACCGTAAGTAGTTCCGCTTCCTGAATCCCCTCTGAGGATTGATCTACACATCTACAATGGTCGCTTCAATACAAGTCAATGGATTTCATAAAATGATCAATAAAACCCTACAGAATTCATACTTTGCGGCGAATTTGATGTTAGAACACCAACGGACACCAATTACCCCCCCCGGTGAGCTTCTTGTCTTTGAAATAGAGAGTTTAACATGTTTTTGAAAGATTTTTCAAGATGCCCATCCACATCCATTGTATGACCAAAACGGTGGTAGAGCAATTATCAGACTTTCTCAAAAGTGCTAGTTTTGTCAACATTTTGATCTGAACCATTGTATATGATCATAAGTAACCTTAAAACAGGGATAAACATGCATTTTCCCTTTACTACTCCTTTAAGCCTGGAGATTGGGTCCTGATCCCCAACCACAGATGGAAGAGCTGGAACTCGCCCAGATGGCTCGGCCCGTACCAGATCCTACTTGCCATGCAGACGGCTGTCAGAGTAGCTGAGAGGACTTTGTGGGTCCATGCGAGCCATTGCTGGGCCGTCCCAGGCCAAGGAGAAGAAGACGATCCACCGAGGGATCACCAGGATGCTGAAGAAGATGCAACCAAACCAACCATCTCAAGGGCCAAAAACAATGGGCCACCACACACCACCACAGTCTTTTCCTCTGTGGAGAAGCTATTGGATGAGGAGTGACCTTGCCCGTCACCTCCTTCACATGTTCGTTGTTATGGCAACGTGGACAGGCTCCACAGCCATGATCTCATAACATACATCACACACACTATGACACTGAAAAGTAACTCAATTCATTTTTCTCCTGAAACTGAAGTCATGGAACGAATGAAGAGACAGGATGACCTAACCACAGCAATATTTGTTTGTCCTGTTGAACGCTGCACTCCACTTGACTGTTGGGTCTAAACGATGGACGAAGATGGATGGACAATAGAGTTAAATCGGTACTACCGGTATTCCCGGGACCTGTCCTCCCGGTAAATGAACAGCGGGAAAACGGGAATTGCAATTTCAATAATAATTAAGAATTGAATTAAGAATTTGACCAAAAAAAGCATTGGCATGGATTTTAATTATAATTTTAACAGCTGAGCAACATTATATTATTGCAATCTCTGCACACAGTCCGTGCGTAGTGAAGTGCATGTCTATTTTCTGCACGACGTACCGTAGGCTACTGCATTCGTGGGCTACCCTACAACATCCCATAGTGTGGGCTACCCTACAACATCCCATAGTGTGGGCTACCCTACAACATCCCATAGCCTGGGCTACCATACAACATCCCATAGTGTGGGCTACCCTACAACATCCCATAGCCTGGGCTACCATACAACATCCCATAGGCCATGTCCAGCCACTCCAGCTTCGTGTGGAAATATTTCCGAGCAACCAAAAACATAAATTAGGCCTATTTATTTTCACAGGCTACTGTTAGGCGTACTTTATAAAAAAGACCTACCTCTGTTTTCTCATATTATGGATGCCATGCAAACCTGTTTTTTTATTTTTCGAGACATTTAATTGCACAGGCTGTCACAGTCGCTTTATAAAAAAGATTAAGATATTTGTGGTGAACTGTTCTACGAATGACTGCAAAATAAATATTCTGTAAACATTGAGCATTGAGTGATCATTTCGGAGCAGCGACCTCATGGTGAATTTAACGAAGTAAATGTCATAAGTTTATTGTGTATAACCAGGCCGGCTGTTAGTGCTTCCCTGCAGTCGGATCACGTAGGCTACATCCGAGCATTACTGAAGTACAAGCTGCTGATTATTATTCAAACTGTGTTCGTTTAGATGACAAACAGCACACAAACACGCCTATGGAGTCCAAGCTATTCTGCATGTGAACTTTATCTCAATATAGATTCTAAGTCAAAATTATTGCTCCACACCATAAAATGAAAAACATTAATATGTCTCCCGGGAATACCGGGAAAGAGAGCCGCAAATCCTGGGAGGAAAAAAATGCAAATTTCTGGAACAATATTTAACCCTAATGGACAATACTACATTTTGTTTATATAAGATTTGACAGGAAAAAAAAAATAGTTCCAGGTTCTACTGTTGTAACTGTGACTGAAGGTGGTTTAAAGAATCTCTTTATTGGTGTGTTTTAACAAGAGATGTTATGCGGGTATTGAAAACTTCAAAATAATTATGGAGTTGACATTTGTAGATCTGTTCCAGACTACCCTCAAGTTACCGTGTTTAACTGTTCTATGCACCTAACTACATCAACTACTGTAAGTAAATTGGACATGAAAAGAGACATCCTAATGAAGCTATTAGTATATGTAGTGATCCTGAGTACCATTCAGGAACGAGGTGGACTGTCAAGTGCACCAAGGGCTGGAACATTAGGCCCAAGAGAGACATGAGAGACGAGAGGAACATCAGGCCCAAGAGAGACATGAGAGACGAGAGGAACATCAGGCCCAAGAGAGACATGAGAGACGAGAGGAACATCAGGCCCAAGAGAGACATGAGAGACGAGAGGAACACTAGGCCCAAGAGAGACATGAGAGACGAGAGGAACATTAGGCCCAAGAGAGACATGAGAGACGAGAGGAACATCAGGCCCAAGAGAGACATGAGAGACGAGAGGAACATCAGGCCCAAGAGAGACATGAGAGACGAGAGGAACACTAGGCCCAAGAGAGACATGAGAGATGAGAGGAACACTAGGCCCAAGAGAGACATGAGAGACGAGAGGAACATTAGGCCCAAGAGAGACATGAGAGACGAGAGGAACATCAGACCCAAGAGAGACATGAGAGACGAGAGGAACATCAGGCCCAAGAGAGACATGAGAGACGAGAGGAACATCAGACCCAAGAGAGACATGAGAGACGAGAGGAACATCAGGCCCAAGAGAGACATGAGAGACGAGAGGAACATCAGGCCCAAGAGAGACATGAGAGACGAGAGGAACATCAGGCCCAAGAGAGACATGAGAGACGAGAGGAACATCAGACCCAAGAGAGACATGAGAGACGAGAGGAACATTAGGCCCAAGAGAGACATGAGAGACGAGAGGAACATTAGGCCCAAGAGAGACATGAGAGACGAGAGGAACATCAGGCCCAAGAGAGACATGAGAGACGAGAGGCCTACGGGGGCAGATCAGGCCCAAGCACCTGGGACAGGCCGGCAAGGTAGTAATAAATGTTATAAGTGGATCCCTCTAAAAAACGGATGGATGGATGAATAATGAATGGTCCACACACACATGGAACTGACAAGGGCCCAGCTAGCTCTGGTGATAAAGACCACCCCCCTCTCTAGCCAGGGTCTGGCGCTTATCAGAAGGAACAAAGGGATGGTGTTGGATGAACTGCCTGAACTTTCCTGTATGAGGTTGCGAATAATAGATGTTAAAAGGAAAAGGTGTAATCAAGCAAGTAACACTGTTTAGAGTGAATATCATTTGTTGGACATGTAATCACTTAAAGTAGAAGTTGACATTTATAAGTCATGTATCTGTTCTTAGTCAAGATCGATTATGTAATCATGTATACGTGTGAGACAGTAATGACAACGTAATGATTGGAGAATGTATCCATGTATCAACTGTTTGAGTATATAGGTAATGATTAAAGTAGGATATTTAATAAGATATTAATTAGACATTTATTCTGTGATGTCCTGCTTTGTGTGAGAGAGATAAGATGTTGAATGCAGGAATTGTTAACTGTCAGGGAGAGAAAGAGAGAAAAAAAAGAAGGGAGAGTGACGTCAACACCCTGCCCCTCTGGGATGGGGGTCAAAAGAAGGCTCGTAAAGAGAGGGACTCCACTTCTTCTTTCCATCAACAGAGGAATGGAGTAAGTCAGACCTTTCTTTCCACTAACAGAGGCGTGGAAGAAGTCAGAGGCTGGAGACCTGGGAGCTATTCTCTTTCATGTTTTTCTTTTGTAACCTGTATTTTTCATGTAACCGGTTTATCTGTATAACTTGTGTATAACATCAAATTTTATATAAAGATTTTACCCTTGCATCAGATATTTTCTCCTCACCTTTATTGGTCTGGTGAGTATTGATATATCTTGCTTGAGTCATTGAATTGATGATTGAGATTTATCTTAAAGGTCTTACAGCAGGGTGATTAGGCCCGTCTGCCCAGGTGGACTAAAGAGGGTCTAACCTGGGCCTTTCCTCCAGAGAGGGAGGCTGAAGAGGGTCTAACCTGGGCCTTTCCTCCGGAGAGGGAGGCTGAAGAGGGTCTAACCTGGGCCTTTCCTCCGGAGAGGGAGGCTGAAGAGGGTCTAACCTGGGCCTTTCCTCCGCAGAGGGAGGCTGAAGAGGGTCTAACCTGGGCCTTTCCTCCGGAGAGGGAGGCTGAAGAGGGTCTAACCTGGGCCTTTCCTCCGGAGAGGGAGGCTGAAGAGGATAAAGAGGGTCTAACCTGGGCCTTTCCTCCGCAGAGGGAGGTTGAAGAGGGTAAAGAGGGTCTAACCTGGGCCTTTCCTCCGGAGAGGGAGGCTGAAGAGGGTCTAACCTGGGCCTTTCCTCCAGAGAGGGAGGTTGAAGAGGGTCTAACCTGGGCCTTTCCTCCAGAGAGGGAGGCTGAAGAGGGTCTAACCTGGGCCTTTCCTCCGGAGAGGGAAGTTGAAGAGGGTCTAACCTGGGCCTTTCCTCCAGAGAGGGAGGCTGAAGAGGGTCTAACCTGGGCCTTTCCTCCGGAGAGGGAGGCTGAAGAGGGTCTAACCTGGGCCTTTCCTCCGGAGAGGGAGGTTGAAGAGGGTCTAACCTGGGCCTTTCCTCCGGAGAGGGAGGTTGAAGAGGGTCTAACCTGGGCCTTTCCTCCGCAGAGGGAGGTTGAAGAGGGTCTAACCTGGGCCTTTCCTCCGGAGAGGGAGGCTGAAGAGGGTCTAACCTGGGCCTTTCCTCCAGAGAGGGAGGCTGAAGAGGGTCTAACCTGGGCCTTTCCTCCGGAGAGGGAGGCTGAAGAGGGTCTAACCTGGGCCTTTCCTCCGCAGAGGGAGGTTGAAGAGGGTCTAACCTGGGCCTTTCCTCCGGAGAGGGAGGTTGAAGAGGGTCTAACCTGGGCCTTTCCTCCGGAGAGGGAGGCTGAAGAGGGTCTAACCTGGGCCTTTCCTCCAGAGAGGGAGGCTGAAGAGGGTCTAACCTGGGCCTTTCCTCCGCAGAGGGAGGTTGAAGAGGGTCTAACCTGGGCCTTTCCTCCGGAGAGGGAGGTTGAAGAGGGTCTAACCTGGGCCTTTCCTCCGGAGAGGGAGGCTGAAGAGGGTCTAACCTGGGCCTTTCCTCCAGAGAGGGAGGCTGAAGAGGGTCTAACCTGGGCCTTTCCTCCGGAGAGGGAGGCTGAAGAGGGTCTAACCTGGGCCTTTCCTCCGGAGAGGGAGGCTGAAGAGGGTCTAACCTGGGCCTTTCCTCCGCAGACGGAGGCTGAAGAGGAATGTGTGTGTGTGAGTTGACACTGAGGAGTTGACCTTTGAGCTGTGAGCACGAACAGAGGTCTACATCAAGTGGCACCGCTCTGACAGAGAGAGCGCATTGGAGCACACACACATTTGGGAGAGAGAATGGGGAGATGCATTTTAAGAGAGGCTATGAATGTTTGACTCGTGATGGTAGTTTAAAGCAGTAACATATTAGATTCATGAGCCACGGATAACAATAAAACCCGGTGGGAGAAAGGAGTTGGTACTAAAGGTCCAATAAGCCATGGCAGGGAATTTACATAAATAAGCCATCACTTTGAGATCGAAAGGTCGAAAAGCCTACTCTTCAAAAGTATAGTCAGAGATTTTGCATCTAAAATGAACTACTCTAACTATTGGATTTGAAAAAAATATACCTCTTAGTACCTCTGCACCCATATTTTACCCAATTCCTTTAACCCAAGCTGCTTGTCATTTTCATGTAGGATTAGATAGACTGAGTAACTCCTATATAGGAATAGAAGGGACTTCTAAACAGGGTGACACTAGAGGGTAATGAGAATTTCTCTCAACTTGTTCTATTCAAAGATTATGCATTTTTCTGAAATAGCCCGACCGTAATTGGTTCACCATATTTAAGATATATTAGTCCAAGTAGAAAATCATGCACCGAGTACTAGGTTAGCTTGTACAGGGGTATCCACTACAGTTAATTCTATTATTATTTCTGGATTAAAATGTTAAATTGTTGATTGCATCGTTACAGCCTAACCAAATTGCACCCACAGGAATCTGAACTTCAAAAGCGAGTTAGACAATTCAAAGTGACCTCTTCAATATGTTATAGCATGTACTGTATTGATTTTTTCAGATAAAACACACAGATTAGGACACAAATGAATGATCTAGGCCTATTTATGAGATGTTATATCCAGGTTCAGAGAGCCATTCCAAGAGGTGTATTTTTGATCTGTAGGGAAACAGCTTATTCAACTTTAAATAGCAGCAGTGTAGGAAGATGCTATCTTTCTCATTTAATTCCCATGATTAGGAAGGTTGATCACGCTGAAATGCAGGTAATTCATCACCAATCAAACTCTAGACACAGTAGAACTATCTCAAATTTAAATGTGTTTGTATATTATCTCCTAACTCTGGCTTGTATATAACTCAGCTTTAAGCCATAACTCTCTCAACTTTCTTGCAAAGACACATGGCTGTGGTGTCCAGCCTTGCTGCCTGGGCCTCACCGTCCTGCGGGGACGTCCATGTGTGATAGTAGGTTCTGGGCCTCACCGTCCTGCGGGGACGTCCATGTGTGATAGTAGGTCCAGCCTTGCTGCCTGGGCCTCACCGTCCTGCGGGGACGTCCATGTGTGATAGTAGGCTCAAAATGCTGTTCGTTTATTTCAGATCCAAATGCTACATTAAGAGTTCCATGAAGCAAACAATAAAGACATTGATTTTAAATACTGTTCATAGATAAAATGCTTGGGGAATTTTTGATAATGCCTTTTCGAGTCCTGGATATTCTCAAATCTATGTGTATAATTTTTATGGTTATTTTCATCATTATTATTTTTGGGAGTTAAAAATATTGGAAAGTGTTTACCTGCTTTACAGATTTGCCCAATTGCTGCATTCATGTTAAAATAAGAAGTTGAATTAGATGTTTATTCAATTCGAGATCTAAGTGAAGTCTGTGCCATTGACATTGAGGATTTGGAATATTTTGAGACATAATCTGTTGTGTTTCAAAATTGAATTGAAGGGTTTTTACTCTAAAACAAAGAAAGAGTTTTTTTCCTACTCTCATGAATATGTGAGAATGAGTATTAGTTTAGTAATCATGTCATCTTTTTACCTTGCTTCCGTCAAATTTTGAAGCAAGGATTTTTGGTGCATGGTTGCATGTGGAGAGGAAATAATATTGAGTTTGTTAAATTTCAGTCATCTTTATTATGCTCCACCTAGTGGAGAAAATAGATTACTTCCTTTCCACATGTGTAACATTAAGTTTTACCAAATTTATTTGAGATTATTTTATTATTATATTATTTAATTTGATTATCCACATTGTTGAGACTTTCATTTTTATTATAGTTGTGGATGTTTAATCCACAAAACGGGGGATTAAACTAATTAATTGTTAATGAAATTTCAGTCTCACTAATGCACCATTTGTTCTTTTCTGTTTTCCTACCTGACTGTTCTTCTAACTGTGTAGTTTGTTCCCATAGAATCAGTCTGTTTAAAATACCATTTGTTTCTGTGTGACATCACTTCCCTGTCCTGTTCGTCATGCTTGACGTCACTTCCTTTCCCACGTTATAAGATATCACTCCCTAGTCCCGTTCACCACTCTAAGCGTGAGAACCACATCTCTGTTTAGAGTCCGCTTTGCAAACATAACATCAGAATAAACCTATTGTATTTGTTTGAAACCAGCTTGAATCGACCACTCAGTGTGTTTTTGAAATCTACCTAAAACCAAGCAAGAATTTCCTCCCTATGTCGTACCTCCAGTAGATGAGGATCCCCGTTAGGACGATGAGGCCGAGGCCGGTGAGGCTGGACACCAGGGCCAGGGGCAGCACCGCCCGCCTCTCCCTCTCCCAGGCTGAGCCCACCCTGGACTGGGGGCTGCTGTTACTGGCCTCTGAGTGGAGGACGAGACGCAGGACACGGGTCACACAGCACAACACTCACACACACGTACGCACTCGCACACACACACATACCCACACGCACACACGTACACACACACTCACACACACACGTACACACTCACACACACACACATACACTCACACACGTACACACACACTCACACACACGTACACACTCGCACACACACACACACTCACACACGTACACACACACTCACACACATGTACACACACACACACATGCACGCACACACATACAGTACACACACACACACACACTCACTCACACACATACTGCCACACACACACATACTGCCACACACACACACACACACACACACACACACACGGCAGAAGACAGACATGCCAGACTGACGCACGCTGCTCAAACCACCCACACAAATCCCTCTTGCTTAACTAGAAAAGAATGAACAGGAAATGCGGTCGATACTTAAACCCCCACTCAGCCGCCCAGACTGGCATGCGCACACAGAGCGCAGGTTAAACACACAACATGCAGGACATGTTGACAGGATGAGGCATCCTGAGTTAAAGTGACAATGTGACTTGGCTGATGCGCTTCCTTACTGCCCTAAACTGGAACATTGATGAATATATTTTGCAAACCAGTGAGAGAACTACTAGTACTTACTGTAGTGCTATAGAGAAGTGACATGGGGACGACACATGAAGAGCTGGTCAAACTTACCCTTGTGTTCAGGTTTGAGATGAACTCACATGCTTGCTGGGCTGTATAACCCCGATAACTATACCATATTATAACCCTGGTGACTATACCATATTATAACCCTGGTGACTATACCATATTATAACCCTGGTGACTATACCATATTATAACCCTGGTGACTATACCATATTATAACCCTGGTGACTATACCATATTATAACCCTGGTGACTATACCATATTATAACCCTGGTGACTATACCATATTATAACCCTGGTGACTATACCATATTATAACCCTGGTGACTATACCATATTATAACCCTGGTGACTATACCATATTATAACCCTGGTGACTATACCATATTATAACCCTGGTGACTATACCATATTATAACCCTGGTGACTATACCATATTATAACCCTGGTGACTATACCATATTATAACCCTGGTGACTATACCATATTATAACCCTGGTGACTTTACCATATTATAACCCTGGTGACTATACCATATTATAACCCTGGTGACTATACCATATTATAACCCTGGTGACTATACCATATTATAACCCTGGTGACTATACCATATTATAACCCTGGTGACTATACCATATTATAACCCTGGTGACTATACCATATTATAACCCTGGTGACTATACCATATTATAACCCTGGTGACTATACCATATTATAACCCTGGTGACTATACCATATTATAACCCTGGTGACTTTACCATATTATAACCCTGGTGACTATACCATATTATAACCCTGGTGACTATACCATATTATAACCCTGGTTATAATACTATACCATATTATAACCCTGGTGACTATACCATATTATAACCCTGGTTATAATACTATACCATATTATAACCCTGGTGACTATACCATATTATAACCCTGGTGACTATACCATATTATAACCCTGGTGACTATACCATATTGGTGGTGATTGATGATAAAGATTGCAAGTGGAAACGATGCCTTGGTCTACACACTATGTGCTTAAGAATTATTCAAGACTGGCCCCCAATGTTGAAACACACATTAGACTCACTCTGGATGAGTATGTTGTGATGCAAAATGTCTTGAAAGAAATGTTCAATATATTACTAAGATCCTGATGTCTTGACCATGGAAGTATATGAATAAGGTTCCTGTGAGCAGATGGCTTGGTCAGTGGCCGAATGTGTGCTTGTTGTATGTGTAGGACAGTGGTAGTTATATTGAATTGCTAGGTCAGAAACTCTGCATCAGCAGGAAATCTGCTCTTACTGGGGGGAAGGGATCTGCTCCCATCTGCTGGTCATCAACCGCTACTGCAAGTGGCAGGGATACATGATCGTCTTATATCAACACTGAATTATTCATATCTGTTTATAAATTATTTCATTCCACTGATCCATTTTAAGTATGATATTGTTTTTCAAAATGTCATGCTTTCTGATTGGGCATTATTAGTTTTATAGGGGCTTAGTTTTATTTGAGCTAGTCATCTGTATGACCACTAAAATAAGAGTTTGCTTATGGACATGCATGATACAAAGCATCTAAATGTAACAGACTACAGTAGAAACACAGAACATAGGACCCTCATATGATGATGACTGTGGGCTTGTGAGGTCAGGACATCCTCTATGACCATGGTGGTCAGACCACACTGGTGGCTTGGATGTGTTTTAGGGTGACATGCTCTCTCAAGGACCTCCACAAACCTTACTCACACACACACACACACACTAAAAGTGATGACATTTTAGTTTTCAGACAGGTGGTTGGTTAGTCAAGTCCTCAGGCCATCTCCTGCTCCATGGCTGTAGTTTTCCTCCGTTGCGTGAAGTTGAGCAGAGAAATGCTGCCCCCCGGTGGAGGGTTGTTTATTTTTACCTGCGACTGGCTGCTCCTGCTCAGTCTCTCTCTCTGCGCGCTCGCTGATGCTGAAGTCGGACGAGGTGTCGTTGTCGTCCGGGGTCTCGCCCTGCCCCGAGCCGCTCTCCTCCTCCTCCCCCCCCAGCGACCACGGCGCCGCGGAGGTCACCACGGAGATGCTCGCCGTGGTGCCCCCCATCTCCGTGGCGACAGCGCTGCCACCCTCGCTCTCGAAATAGAACGCTGAGGAGCGCTCGTCAGAGTCGTCAGCGGCAACAGGGGCCACCGTGGGGGCGAGCGAGGGGACGACCCCGGTCGAGAGAGTGGGCGTGTCCTCATCTCCGGAGGCTGAACCCTGAACCCTGTCCCCCTCCTGGTCTAGGCTGAACAGGGCGGAGCCCGAGGCGCTACTGCTGTCTGCCTGACCTCCAGGGGTGAGGGTGGGGGTGGTAGTGGAGGCTGGGGGAGAGGCTGTGGGGGTGATGGGGGGGAGGGTTTGGGGGACCGAGGCTTTGCCCAACCAGCGGTCCTCGGAGGCCATGGCTGCAACAGAAACGGGCAGGTCACTCGGGGAGGTGGAGGGAGGGTGGGGGGGGGGGCAGGAGGAAGTAGGAGAGACTCCGCTAGCAGAGGAGCAGAGAGGCGGGTCTACAGACGGAGAGAGGAGCTGGTGGTCTACATAGCTACTGGAGGCTGAGGGAGGCCCCCCGCTAGAGGACAGCTCTAGGCCAGCCATGTCCCAGTCTGACGGGGGCAGGGGGGCGTGAGGAGAGGCATGCAACCAGGTGGACGAGGAGGAGGAGGAGGAGGCGGAGGAGGGGGTGGTGGTGGAGGAGGAGGAGGGGGTGGTGGTGGAGGAGGGTTCCAGAGAGCAGGAGCACATGACGTCCACACCGATAGCGAACAGATCCCCCCCGTCACCATGGCCCCCGGAGAGGAGGGACTCAACCTCCCGCCCTGAGGCCTCGTCCTGGAGGCCGGCGAGGCCCGGGGTCCCAGAGAGAGGGAGGCCGCTGGACAGCAGGACAGAAGGCTGGAGGACAGGGGGGAGGAGGGACAGAGAGGCTGTCCCAGAGACGAGGCTAGAGAGGCCGGAGGGGCCCCAGGCAGACGGGGCAGTGGAGGTTTGGAGAGGGGGAGTATCGCTAAACAGAAGAGGCTCGTCCGAGGACGAGGAACCAGACAGCACATCGCCACCATCACCGTCATCATCATCACCAAACTCAACACCACGAGAGAAGAGCGAGTCCCAGCCGGACGGGGGGTGTGAGGGGGGAGGGGGGGCAGACAGACCAGGGGTGGAGGCGGGGAGCGCAGGGGTGGGAGGAGCCAGTGAACGCTTGCCGCTAGACAACAGTGCGGTAGCGTCATGCTGGGGGTCCAGAGCGGGTAGTGGCACGGACGACACACGCTGAGGCGAGGGGGGAGGGGCATGCAAGCAGGCGGTGGGGGCGGAGCCAGGGTCGCCGGGGTCCGGCGTGTCACACATGAAGGGGGAGGAGTCGGAGGGGAGGATGGACGGACGCTCACCGCTGAAGTCCGGCTGCGTGGTCTGGGAGGGAGCGCCACCAAAGGGCGAAGCAGAGGTGGTGGAAGAAACAAAGGGCATGCTGGGACTTGTAGGCCGCAGTGGCACTCCCAGAGCGAAGGAGGGGTCGGAGGTCGCCGCCGTGGCGTCCGTGGCTTCGCTGCTGATGTCACCGGTGGCGGTTACAGGGCGCACCATCCCTCGGCCCGCCTCTGCCCGGGGCGCGGCGGTTGTGATGTCATCAGTGTGAGGGGGTGTGGTCTTGTACAGGGGGGTGGGGCTGCTAAAGAACACAGCCCTGCTGGAGGAGGTGGAGGAGCCTGAAGAGGCGCTGGCCCTGCTGGGTTTTGAGAAGACAGCGTGACGCCTCTCACTGGTCCCAGATCCACCAGGCTGTGTGGGTCTGGATGCAAGGCCCGGTACCGTGGTTCTCCTACGGGCGGATTGTGTTGTGGTTCTGGTCCCGGGGAGGGGCAGGCTCGGCGGGGCTGTCAGGGTTGTTGGACTGGTCCTGGTGGGGTTGGTGGAGGTCCGGTCCATGTGATTGTCCGGACTTTCACCTGTTTCCTCCCAGGTTTGATTGGGTCCATAGTCTTCCTGTTGAGGAGTCACACAGCATGTAGGGAACGCTTTCAACTCACAATGGAATCATACTTGCCATTTACTGTACTGTATCGTGCTAAAAAATGTCATAAAAAAGATTTATGGAATATTATTCTTACCTCTTCAAATTCAGTTGAATCGGGATCTGGGTTGGTGTCTGAAAATAAGAACACTTTTAACAATCAGATACTCAGTGGATGAAGACATCAGTAGAAATAATACAAACCATACAGCAGCCTGCATTTCACACATTATCATATTATCATATAGGCTTCACAATAGTAAGCAGGTGAATTTGATATAGCACCTCTCACATACACACAGACACAGCTGGTCAGTCAATGGGTCAGTAAGGGCCCAAACTATGTTGCAAAAAGTGGCAATGAGTATTTTTAAATAAACCCCAAAATATTAGAGCAAGAATAAAAAAATCAAAAGGTAAAAAGGTGTCACATGAATTCAACTAAAACGAAAGAGAGAAAACCCACAAGGGGTCTGACAGACGGTGTTAAACAGATATGAAACCATTCTGTTTATGTTCAGGCAGACATCTTCCTTGCAGAGTTTGGAGCATTTGAGTCATACTATATATTCCAATCCACAGACTGGTCTTCTGGAAGAAGTGCTTGATAAAACCCTCTGGAGCCTGAGATCAGTCCAGTATTTCCCAACATACTGATGAATCTCAAAGTCATTGAAGACATAATGAGTCTGGATTTGGAACCTTTGTGAATATAATAATAACAATAGCAATAGCAATAGCAATAACAATAACAATAATAATAATAATAATAATGAACAAAACAACATTAATAATAATAATAATAATAATAAGTAGAAAGTACATTTCCTGGAGAAAATGTGAGGTGGGCTAGCTGCTGCAGCTGTATGTAACAGCTACTGCTAGAACTACTATGGACCGGGCAATCTCCATGCACCCACCGGCGAAGACCGTGCGTCTCTAGCCCACTCAGGGTCTGAGTTGTGGGGCCTGTGGCGTGGATAGTGGCGTGGTGGTGAGACTCCGCCCCCTCAGGTCAGAGCCAGTCGGGGACAGTGTACCCCTCTCCGGGCCACCTCCCTGACTCCACCGGTGAAGACCGTGTGTCTCTAGCCCACTCAGGGGCTGAGTTGTGGGGCCCGTGGCGTGGATAGTGGCGTGCTGGTTAGCCTCCGCCCCCTTGGGTCACAGCTAGTTGGGGACAGTACAGTGACCTCCGGGCAATTTCCATGCATCCACCATTGAAGACTGTGTGTCTCTAGCCCACTCAGGGGTTGAAAAGTGGGTTCTGTGGTTTGAATAGTGGCGTGGTGGCGAGGCTCCGCCCCTTTCGGTCATAGCCAGTCAGGGACGTAGTACTCCTCTCCGGGCTACCATGGATGTATTTATAGAACTGGATAGGGTCACTCCATTCACTGACTGCTCGAAAGAGTGAAGCCATATTGAATCGCGCCATCTTTGAAAAAAATGTGTCACTGATACCTTTGTGCAGTCAAAGGTATCAATGACGCGTTGTTGTAGTCCACGAACAGATTGCGTTCATGGCTCACCCCGCTAGTTAGCAATGAAAAGCGGCTTGCTTATTAATCTACTTTCGTCAAATATATCTGTTGGAATTGTTTTATTTTTTATCCAGGCATCTTAGTTTTAACAGTATAATTGTGACTGAACATGTTTTGTTGCTAGTAGGTGGTATTCATTCTGTTCACAACAAAGCGATGGGCAGCCAGGCGGCATGAAGTTTGCGGCTAACCCGCCGAGCTCGAAACAGAATGAATACCACCTACTAAAACTAAGATGTCTGGATAAGAAAATGTTTTCGCGACTGCACATGTCAAAGGTATCAGTGACGCGTTTTTTTTCCAAGATGGCGCGGTTCAATAGGGCTCCACTTTAGATTTCGAATCCTGGGGGCCTGCAGGCTTCCCACCGGCCCCCACCAGTGAAGATCATGTGTCTCTATTCCACTTTGGCTGAGTTCTGTTCTACCACATTAGTTATAATAGGGTGCCTGTACCTTTAAGAGAGGCTGCACATGCACACCAATTCAAAAAAAGCAACAGCTGCCAACACTCTAATCCCAACTGACACTCTGATCCTAGACATGGTCCACTTCAGACAGCTCTATCGCGAAAACTATAAATGTTACAGCTTATATATTGACACCATAGGAATTGTGAGAACTTGCAGAACATTTCTATGTATAATATGTCTGTATAGTTTAAACACTGTAGGCATGGCGACAAGTTAGAAAAAGGGTACAAATGCAAAATTAGCAGCTCAAAAGTTAGTGCGGCACCATATGTTTAAATGGGGAGCGCAGTTGCGAACAAGTTGTCATACAGCGAAAACTGTAAGTCACACAACTTAGATACTTACATTGTACGAATCAGCACAGTTGTGTGAACATTTTGATATATAATATGTGTGTGAGCTGTCAAAACTGTAGGAGTGCCAGCAGTTTACAAAATGTGTGAATATTTTCAAAGCAACTGCTGCCACCACTCTAAAAACATAAATTTTCTGAACATTCCAAAAAACAGTTTCAAGCTGTTTCAATGGGACAAAAAAGAGTTTTAAAAGTAAAATTTCTAAAAAAAACTATAAAAAATATCAAAAATCTGAATGGATCCATTAAAGAGCTAAACATTATGAACATTTCAAAGTTTGAATGAAGTTTCTAGCACAAAGTATGAAGAAGTAGTTAAGGAGACAAAAACTGGGGTGAATAATAATAAAGAAAGAAAGAAAGAAAGAAAGAAAGAAAGAAAGAAAGAAAGAAAGAAAGAAAGAAAGAAAGAAAGAAAGAAAGAAATGAATAGTGGGAATATCACAAGTTCGGCTAGCTTTTGCAAGCTAGCCCACCTAATAATAATATAATAATAATAATAATAATAGATTGGATTTACAAAGTGCCTTTGTCAAACTCAACACTACTGTAACATAGAGCACTGTAGAGAACATGATGGCTGTTACTGGTCTAACACAGGGGTGTGTTACTGGTCTAACACAGGGGTGTGTTACTGGTCTATCACAGGGGTGTGTTACTGGTCTATCACAGGGGTGTGTTACTGGTCTATCACAGGGGTGTGTTACTGGTCTAACACAGGGGTGTGTTACTGGTCTAACAGGGGTGTGTTACTGGTCTATCACAGGGGTGTGTTACTGGTCTAACACAGGGGTGTGTTACTGGTCTATCACAGGGGTGTGTTACTGGTCTATCACAGGGGTGTGTTACTGGTCTATCACAGGGGTGTGTTACTGGTCTATCACAGGGGTGTGTTACTGGTCTAACCCAGGGGTGTGTTACTGGTCTATCACAGGGGTGTGTTACTGGTCTAACACAGGGGTGTGTTACTGGTCTAACAGGGGTGTGTTACTGGTCTAACAGGGGTGTGTTACAGGGGTGTGTTACTGGTCTATCACAGGGGTGTGTTACTGGTCTAACAGGGGTGTGTTACTGGTCTATCACAGGGGTGTGTTACTGGTCTATCACAGGGGTGTGTTACTGGTCTAACAGGGTTGTGTTACTGGTCTAACAGGGGTGTGTTACTGGTCTAACCCAGGGGTGTGTTACTGGTCTAACAGGGGTGTGTTACTGGTCTATCACAGGGGTGTGTTACTGGTCTAACAGGGGTGTGTTACTGGTCTATCACAGGGGTGTGTTACTGGTCTATCACAGGGGTGTGTTACTGGTCTATCACAGGGGTGTGTTACTGGTCTATCACAGGGGTGTGTTACTGGTCTAACAGGGGTGTGTTACTGGTCTAACAGGGGTGTGTTACTGGTCTAACAGGGGTGTGTTACTGGTCTATCACAGGGGTGTGTTACTGGTCTAACAGGGGTGTGTTACTGGTCTAACAGGGGTGTGTTACTGGTCTAACAGGGGTGTGTTACTGGTCTAACAGGGGTGTGTTACTGGTCTATCACAGGGGTGTGTTACTGGTCTATCACAGGGGTGTGTTACTGGTCTATCACAGGGGTGTGTTACTGGTCTATCACAGGGGTGTGTTACTGGTCTAACAGGGGTGTGTTACTGGTCTAACAGGGGTGTGCTACTGGTCTATCACAGGGGTGTGTTACTGGTCTAACAGGGCTGTGATCACAGGGGTGTGTTACTGGTCTAACAGGGCTGTGATCACAGGGGTGTGTTACTGGTCTAACAGGGCTGTGATCACAGGGGTGTGTTACTGGTCTAACAGGGCTGTGATCACAGGGGTGTGTTACTGGTCTAACAGGGCTGTGATCACAGGGGTGTGTTACTGGTCTAACAGGGCTGTGATCACAGGGGTGTGTTACTGGTCTATCACAGGGGTGTGTTACTGGTCTAACAGGGTTGTGTTACTGGTCTAACAGGGGTGTGTTACTGGTCTATCACAGGGGTGTGTTACTGGTCTAACAGGGGTGTGTTACTGGTCTAACAGGGGTGTGTTACTGGTCTATCACAGGGGTGTGTTACTGGTCTATCACAGGGGTGTGTTACTGGTCTATCACAGGGGTGTGTTACTGGTCTAACACAGGGGTGTGTTACTGGTCTATCACAGGGGTGTGTTACTGGTCTAACAGGGGTGTGTTACTGGTCTATCACAGGGGTGTGTTACTGGTCTAACAGGGGTGTGTTACTGGTCTAACAGGGGTGTGTTACTGGTCTATCACAGGGGTGTGTTACTGGTCTAACAGGGGTGTGTTACTGGTCTATCACAGGGGTGTGTTACTGGTCTATCACAGGGGTGTGTTACTGGTCTAACAGGGGTGTGTTACTGGTCTAACAGGGGTGTGTTACTGGTCTATCACAGGGGTGTGTTACTGGTCTAACCCAGGGGTGTGTTACTGGTCTAACAGGGGTGTGTTACTGGTCTATCACAGGGGTGTGTTACTGGTCTATCACAGGGGTGTGTTACAGGTCTATCACAGGGGTGTGTTACTGGTCTAACAGGGGTGTGTTACTGGTCTATCACAGGGGTGTGTTACTGGTCTATCACAGGGGTGTGTTACTGGTCTATCACAGGGGTGTGTTACTGGTCTATCACAGGGGTGTGTTACTGGTCTATCACAGGGGTGTGTTACTGGTCTAACAGGGGTGTGTTACTGGTCTAACAGGGATGTGTTACTGGTCTATCACAGGGGTGTGTTACTGGTCTATCACAGGGGTGTGTTACTGGTCTAACAGGGGTGTGTTACTGGTCTAACAGGGGTGTGTTACTGGTCTATCACAGGGGTGTGTTACTGGTCTAACAGGGGTGTGTTACTGGTCTATCACAGGGGTGTGTTACTGGTCTATCACAGGGGTGTGTTACTGGTCTATCACAGGGGTGTGTTACTGGTCTAACAGGGCTGTGATCACAGGGGTGTGTTACTGGTCTATCACAGGGGTGTGTTACTGGTCTAACAGGGTTGTGTTACTGGTCTAACAGGGGTGTGTTACTGGTCTATCACAGGGGTGTGTTACTGGTCTAACAGGGGTGTGTTACTGGTCTATCACAGGGGTGTGTTACTGGTCTATCACAGGGGTGTGTTACTGGTCTATCACAGGGGTGTGTTACTGGTCTAACAGGGGTGTGTTACTGGTCTAACAGGGGTGTGCTACTGGTCTATCACAGGGGTGTGTTACTGGTCTAACAGGGGTGTGTTACTGGTCTATCACAGGGGTGTGTTACTGGTCTAACAGGGGTGTGTTACTGGTCTAACAGGGGTGTGCTACTGGTCTATCACAGGGGTGTGTTACTGGTCTATCACAGGGGTGTGTTACTGGTCTATCACAGGGGTGTGTTACTGGTCTATCACAGGGGTGTGTTACTGGTCTAACAGGGGTGTGTTACTGGTCTAACAGGGGTGTGTTACTGGTCTAACCCAGGGGTGTGTTACTGGTCTATCACAGGGGTGTGTTACTGGTCTAACAGGGGTGTGTTACTGGTCTATCACAGGGGTGTGTTACTGGTCTATCACAGGGGTGTGTTACAGGTCTATCACAGGGGTGTGTTACTGGTCTATCACAGGGGTGTGTTACTGGTCTATCACAGGGGTGTGTTACTGGTCTATCACAGGGGTGTGTTACTGGTCTATCACAGGGGTGTGTTACTGGTCTATCACAGGGGTGTGTTACTGGTCTATCACAGGGGTGTGTTACTGGTCTATCACAGGGGTGTGTTACTGGTCTATCACAGGGGTGTGTTACTGGTCTATCACAGGGGTGTGTTACTGGTCTATCACAGGGGTGTGTTACTGGTCTAACACAGGGGTGTGTTACTGGTCTAACAGGGCTGTGATCACAGGGGTGTGTTACTGGTCTAACAGGGCTGTGATCACAGGGGTGTGTTACTGGTCTATCACAGGGGTGTGTTACTGGTCTATCACAGGGGTGTGTTACTGGTCTATCACAGGGGTGTGTTACTGGTCTAACAGGGGTGTGTTACTGGTCTAACAGGGGTGTGTTACTGGTCTATCACAGGGGTGTGTTACAGGTCTATCACAGGGGTGTGTTACTGGTCTATCACAGGGGTGTGTTACTGGTCTATCACAGGGGTGTGTTACTGGTCTATCACAGGGGTGTGTTACTGGTCTATCACAGGGGTGTGTTACTGGTCTATCACAGGGGTGTGTTACTGGTCTATCACAGGGGTGTGTTACTGGTCTATCACAGGGGTGTGTTACTGGTCTATCACAGGGGTGTGTTACTGGTCTAACAGGGGTGTGTTACTGGTCTAACAGGGGTGTGTTACTGGTCTATCACAGGGGTGTGTTACTGGTCTATCACAGGGGTGTGTTACTGGTCTAACAGGGCTGTGATCACAGGGGTGTGTTACTGGTCTAACAGGGCTGTGATCACAGGGGTGTGTTACTGGTCTATCACAGGGGTGTGTTACTGGTCTATCACAGGGGTGTGTTACTGGTCTAACAGGGGTGTGTTACTGGTCTATCACAGGGGTGTGTTACTGGTCTATCACAGGGGTGTGTTACTGGTCTATCACAGGGGTGTGTTACTGGTCTATCACAGGGGTGTGTTACTGGTCTATCACAGGGGTGTGTTACTGGTCTATCACAGGGGTGTGATCACAGGGGTGTGTTACTGGTCTAACAGGGGTGTGATCACAGGGGTGTGTTACTGGTCTATCACAGGGGTGTGATCACAGGGGTGTGTTACTGGTCTAACAGGGCTGTGATCACAGGGGTGTGTTACTGGTCTAACAGGGCTGTGATCACAGGGGTGTGTTACTGGTCTAACAGGGCTGTGATCACAGGGGTGTGTTACTGGTCTAACAGGGCTGTGATCACAGGGGTGTGTTACTGGTCTAACAGGGCTGTGATCACAGGGGTGTGTTACTGGTCTAACAGGGCTGTGATCACAGGGGTGTGTTACTGGTCTAACAGGGCTGTGATCACAGGGGTGTGAGAGGGGAATCACAGGAGGAAAACAGACCATCAGAACTCAGATCACAAACATTTGTTTGGGTCATGAACACAAGGAAGTACTTTTGGGTCGAGACAAAGCAGAGTATAAACACACAAACATGCACACACATGGCAGTTTGGCGTCTGGGATGTCTGGAGACCCATCATGCACCTGGTAGATCCACACATTCACACACACACATTCACACTCACACATTCACACACACACATTCACACTCACACATTCACACTCACACATTCACACACACACATTCACACACACACATTCACAGACACACTCACATTCACATACTCACACATTCACACACACACATTCACACACACACATTCACACACACACATTCACACTCACACATTCACACACACACATTCACACACACACTCACATTCACATACTCACACATTCACACACTCACACATTCACATACTCACACATTCACACACACATTCACACACTCACACATTCACACTCACACACATTCATACTCACACATTCACATACTCACACATTCACACAAACACACACACTCATACACTCACACATTCACACACTCACACATTCACACACACATTCTCACACTCACACATTCACACACTCACACATTCTCACACTCACACATTCACACACTCACACATTCTCACACTCACACATTCACACATTCACACACATACACACTCACACACATTCATACTCACACATTCACATACTCACACATTCACACATTCACACACACATTCTTACACTCACACATTCACACACTCACACATTCACACATTCACACACACATTCTCACACTCACACATTCACACATTCACACAGTCACACACTCACACATTCACACACTCAGAGGGTTCTTGGGACACTGGGGCTTCTTACCTGAATGGGGGACTGCAAGTTACACATCATGGAGGCCTGATCAGACGGTTTTGTGAAGCATGAGGCGGGTTTTTAAAAAGTGAAATGGAGAGGGAACGGGTGAATGAATGAATACACAACCAGGGTCCACAGTGGTCTGATGACGAGGGGCATGATCACTACATCAATGATGCCACAACATTACACACTTGTTGGGATCACAACTTACTCAGTTACACAACTGTCACATCATTTTAAGAAAGTGCATTCATGCATACTGAAATATGATGCAGAAGATTTTTAGCAAGACATATTAGTTTATTATTAACTTGAGTCAGCAAATACAGTTACCAACATTCCAGTGCACATCGTGAGCTGCACACATGCAAGCATCTTACTGTGATAGCTGGAGAGGGTGCCATTTCAAAAATATAGATGATGGCTTTGTCTTTTTTGTGACCCAGGAAATGGCCCTTGACCTCAAACCAAACATGCTCTTTCCACATCTTAGGAATATAGAAAAAAAACATGTTTAAAAAAAATAAAGAAGATCTAGGTAGTAGTATGCTACCTCACAGGTGAGAAGATCTAGGTAGTAGTATGCTACCTCACAGGTGAGAAGATCTAGGTAGTAGTTTGCTACCTCACATCTCACAGGTAGAAGTACGGTTAAGATTTGGCCTCTCTTTTGGAGTTGAAGTTGAAAGATTGCAATAATTAAGACTTGGTGAGAATGTTTGAGTTAGAAGAAACAATATGTTGCTATACAGCCATCTAAGATATTGTACAACACTATGGAGCAGCTTTACTACCACAAGGACAACTGCTGAACATCAAACAGTCCCTCCAGAAAAACGCGATTATGCGATCGCATAATTCATTGCATAATCAGGCAAAAGGCGCAGATTATGCAAGGGTCACATCATTTTAGAAAGAGCGCATTTTCACCGCGATAATTACTGAACTCAAAAAACTTGGAATATGCGGGGCTCGCTTGATTTCATACTTGATTTTGCATTTTTCTGCTTCAAGTTTTAATGTTTTTCACCTCGTTTGTAGGGTTGCCACCTTCGATGGGGAAAGATGAGGGAGACCTTGCCAGCAGTCCCATGCTCACGGAACACACATCAAGCAGGGGTCTGGGGGTCCTCCCCCATGAGATTATGAGGGTCAGACATCTCATTTCCTGCATTCTAGTGAATTGCACCAATTTCTGTTTAATATATCAAGTTCAAAGTCCTCTGCTATTCTCATCATGAATGAAGGAAATAAATAGCCAATAAGAGTAGGCTAAAGCACAGCTGCATCGATTATATTAAGATCAAATCAATAAACATCAGATCATAGACATGGGCAAAATGTTTGGTCTGATAAACTTGGAAATAGCAAATGACCTGGACGACCACAGAGACCAGACATCGGGGATTGTTTATAAGTTCCAATGCTGCCTTTTAAGGCTGCCTTCAATCATGACGCCGGTCTATACCGTACCTGGTCTAGGCGCTCTCGCATAGGCTATGGTTTTCTTATTTCTCGTATCATTCCAAGCATGTGAAGACGTAGTGTAGGCTATATGCATTAGAGTGGGGTGTGCACGAAAATACAGGACAGGTTCTTGCATTTTTCGCATATTCTCGCAATATTCGCAAGTTCCCGCAACTTCAGAAAATCCCTGCATTTTCAACGCATAAAATCACATAAAAACCCTGCATATTCCATTGCATAATCAAGGATTTTTGCCCACGTTTTTCTGGAGGGACTGATCAAACAAGACTGCACTGGTTTTTGAAGGCACGCCACTAGAAAAAAGGGTACAGGTTACAGGTACAGGGTACAGGTTACGGGTTAAAAGATCAGTCTACAGTGCTATATGAGAACCACATCTGTCATCCACCAGTAACAGGCTTATATGTCACATGGTTAACTCTAGTAACAGGTTTCTATGTCAGGTCGTGACCTCTAGGCTCGGTCTCTGTAGAGAAGGGAGGGGTGGGCGTGGCCGCTCTTACCAGGGTCGTTGATGGGCATGTTGACCGTCAGATGGCCACTCACACGGCCGTACAGACCGTTGGTGCACACCGCCACCACCTGCACCATGTAACTGGTGTTGGCCTGCAGGTCCTGGAGGATCGCCCCCTGGTGGACAGAGGTGTTTACAATAGGATGTCTGGGGCTCCTTGCAGTTTTAGACATCCATCCATCCATCTCACCTGCATCTAGTTCCATAGCAATTGCGTGACTTTCCACTGAGTTCTATTTCCTACTCTTACTATGGTTGTAGTGGTGTTATACATCCATGACATCATAGCTGGTGTCTAGAAGACGGGTTTAGTCAGTGAATCTCCCCCGGGAGAGAACCCCCCCCACACTCACCACATCCTGGTCTCCGTCAGTCAGGTACTGGAACGTGGGTGGGTTGTCCCCCTGGGCCAGCCGGTAGGTGACGGAGTACTTCTCGATCCCGGCGTCGTACACAGCCCTGGGCCGCTCCCACGTGACCAGCAGGGTGCTGTAGTTGTGGGGCGCCGCCTCCACACTCTCTGGCTCCGAGCTGCAGACTGGGCGGAGGGGAGCGGATGGGTCAGCATCACAGACCAGATGGGTGAGCTTAACATACATGCGTTAGCATAGGGGACAAGCAATGCTAGGAATTTTCCTGAAAAAGAGTTCCAGTACAGCTACGGCTGAGAGAGAGGGAGCCGCTGCGATAAAGTTCTTTACATGGTTGGATGCATTGGGTAGAGCTATGTGCTCCCATCCAATTTCTAATGAACGGACAGTGTGGAGACAAGGCCTTGATTTCTGGGTGACTGATATGGCATCACATTTCTGTCAAAAGTCAAGAGCGTGTTAAACACACTCACGAGCAGATTATGTTATTTCACACACGCAGATATTAACTGCGCACTCGCACGATATAGGTCCTCGCGAACAAATAAACAACCGAGAGCGATACAGGCTGCCGCGGGCGTGTGGAGTCACCACGCGCGAGAGTATCTGCTAGTCGAGCACTTTCTCCTCGCGCTCAGTTAAGTTCTGCTCGCATGCACTTGATTTCTGCACGCTGTCGACCTGGCCGCCAAAACCGAAGGGTCGCCTGCCTGGGGATCAACCGTTAGTATTCCCGGGATGGGAGTGGTACCAGACGAAGGTACTAGGAAATAATTCCCGCTACCTCTGCAAATGACTGGAGCTCAACGCTCACAGTGTAGCTCTGCGTGTGCGAACCGGCCTCTCTTGCTCGACGTTAAATTATGCGAGCTCGATGAAAATCTGATTGACAATTTGGGGTGGATACCAAGGGAGGGACTGCCCTCTTGTGATTGGTCAGCCTAGCCTACATGAAAATAATGGGTTAGCTGGGAAGAGCTCTCAACATGGTTTGATTCATCATTCATTGATTCTATAGGCAAATCATGTATGAGAAAACAGTTGCTGGCTAGCAAACATCCGCCTGGTTACCGTTAACAGAGGAAAGCAAGCGCATAATGGAACACATTAAGACCTCAATGCATGACTAGTTAATCACATTAAACATTTAAAGAAGTAGAAGTAGAAGATGAGACAGTCTTAGAATAATGTTAAGAAGGAGGTCGAGTACCTTGGTATTCATATCTGTAAGAATGTTAAAGAACGCCAACATCTCAACTTTTCCCCTAAATTGAAAATAACTAAAACAATTTTTAAATTGTGGCTTCAAAGAGACCTTTCGATATTAGGTAGGGTGCTTTTCACTAAGGCTGAGGGGGTCTCACGGTTCGTTTACCCTGCACTGTCCCTTGAAGATTCTACTAGATATCAATAGCTTATTTACCAACTTTGTATGGAAGAATAACCATCATCACTTGAAGAAAGGACTTCTCTCTGGATCAAGAGCTGATGGTGGATTTGAATTACTGGACTTTATGGACTTGAATCATACTTTTAAGGTAAAATGGCTGAAAGAATGTTTAAAGGCTCCAATGTCGTTGTGGTACTTTATCCCTCATAATATTTTCAAAGCAGTAGGTGGGCTAGATTTCCTGTTAAAGTGTGACTTTAACATTACAAAGTTAACAGTTAAACTTTCCAGTTATTATCAACAAGCTCTATTAGCATGGACATTATGCTACTCCCACAACTTCTCTCCACATAGGTCAATCATTTGGAATAATGCATATGTCACTAAAAGGAACAAGTCACTTTACTTGCAAAACTGGGTTGATAAGGGTATTGTTTACATAAAATATGTATTTGACTCAAATGGGCAGTTAATCACTTACAAATGTTTTTGAGAGAAAGCATTCCCCGTCAAATCCCAAGAATTCAACTTTGTTATCAAATCTATACCTAGTGGTATGTTGGTGTTGAAGAGCTATAGTAAACAAAATGAGGTTCCAAAGTCAACCTTTACCTACTACATAAATTGTATTGATTTTATGAGCAAACACTGCACTAATAGTCATATTAGAAAATGTTTCTGTAATGCTAGAAAAGTAAGTCCTTGTGGAAAATTTTTTGGAACTCTCATTTTACAGATATTAACTGGCGGAAAGCGTGGCTTGTTCCATTAATTTTTTTTATCACAAATAAAGCAAGAGAAGTACATTTAAAAATATCACATAATATACTCAACAAACCTGCATATTAGATTGATAACAAATGCACATTCTGTAAAACTGAACAGGAAAGTTTAACGCATCTATTCTTTGGCTGCCCCATTAGCATCAGATTTTTGTGAAGATATTAAAAAACATATTTTTGATAAGACCACCTATAGTGTCACAATTGAAGGTAAAGATATTATTACTTACTTTGTATATAAGGATACGGATATTTCTACTATTATTGGTCTTTTTATTTTGTTAGGGAAATTTCATATTCACAAGGCTAAATTTGGCAAGTCTACCCCATGTTTTAAGTTGTTTTTTATTGATATTGAACGGTACTTTGAGTCTCTTGGGTTTGTAAACAACAAGAAAGGCAAAGTTATTCTTGACATTTATTCTAAGCTACTTGTATGAGATCTGTCTTTTTTTTTTTTCCTTTACAGAACTTCTGTAGTCATTGCTGTAATCGTTATTCAAAGGAACCGGATTGACTGATTGTTTGTATATTTTTTTCCCATACCTAAATTTATACCAAAATGTTTCTATTTTAGTTTAACTGGGTCTTGCATTGACCTTTATGTGTGCATGTGTTGTTAGAATGAGTGGCACAAATTTATACCAAAATGTTTCTATTTTAGTTTAACTGGGTCTTGCATTGACCTTTATGTGTGAATGTGTTGTTAGAATGAGTGGCACAAGTGAATTATAGTCTGAACTCTTCTCTAACTTTTCTAAATGAGTGATTTTGAGGGTGTGGTTGACATTGAGAGAGATTTCCTGGCTGTGCCTACAAATCCTTAAGGGGAGACACGGTAGGTGAAAACATCATTTTTCAAAGCCCTGGTCAAATTTGAGATTTTGTGCTAGTTGCTTCCATAACATGTCTTATTTCATACGAGTGGAAATAAAACATAAAAAATATGCATTAAGATGTTTATTTTACTTCATTAAGTCCTTTTGCGTCTGTAGATTCTTCCGAAAATGACCAAAAGTTAGCCTTCTTTCGAAACGAGCCGAACCGCGGGCGTTATTTGGACCGGCTCATGTGAGGTATCATTAGAAAGATCTGGCTCTCGAGCGCAATGTTATTGCAACCAAACCTGATAGTTTCATTTGTATCAGCAACCAATTGTGGAAATACAAAGGCGGGTTTGATGCTAAGCGTGAAATCTCATTGGCTGTTGTTGATTTCTGAGAACGTGATTGGTTCAGCGCGTCATGTGACACGTTTACATTTCCTGATATCTAATCCAAACAATGCCGTCTGTAAAGCGTTCTAAACGTAATAAGCAACAACGACAACAGTGTTTGCCCGCAAGGTTGAACAGAAAACAAGAGAAACTAAATGGAAAGGTTTACATTTATGAGATATAAGGTGCCTATTCGCGCAAGTTGTTATCAGCCGGTGCTAGCATGTCCAGTGAGCAGCAGGGAGATGAGGCTAGCGTTAGCATGTCCAGTGAGCAGCAGAGAGATGCGGCGCGTTTGAATTAGCTCATAACTGGGTTGATTTGTCCTAATTGTGCAGGGACTGGTCTTCAAATTAACATAGATCCTCAGAATAGTGGGTTCTGTAGTACTTTGCTCTTAGAGTGCAGTCTTTGTGAGAAATGGCTATCGCAAAAGTGTCTACACATCGACTCAGCTTCATGATACAACTAGGAATGATGTTGCATTTGATGTCAATGTGAGGATGGTCCTCTTAGCGCACGAGTTAGGGTTGGGGTATGCAGCTCTCCAAAAGATTAGTAAAGTGTTAGGGATCCCAGGGCTTCATCTGAAAACGTATCAGAAACATGACAAGAGGGTGACAGGTAGGCTATTGAAACGTGTTCCCTCTCTCTCTCTCTCTCTCTCTCTCGCCAATATCAGAAGCCTATACATATGCACAGTAGTCTCCCTTTCTCTACCTGTGGCATTTCTACATGCATCCATAAACTGACCAAATAAACTTTTAATTTCAGTTGCTGAAATAGAGAGAGGTCTGGAGTCCTTGCACAGAAGCAGAGAGCAGATTAGGCAGGCATATGCAGATGTGGACCCAGAGGTAGGTAAGCTGACTGCCAATAAATGCAAAATGTTACAAAATGATTACAGTTATTGAGAATTATTACAATAATTCTCAATAACCAGCGTTCAGTGGACAACATGAAGGCGGCAATATGGGGTAGTCTGCTTCACTGTATGTCCACTGGTGACAACCCCATGCGCACCAGGAACATATTGTGGTTTTAGGACAGTTTTGTGGACTGCAGCTGAGTGGGTTCTACAAACCAGCTGCTTAGAACAGTTTTGTGGACTGCAGCTGAGTGGGTTCTACAAACCAGCTGCCTAGAACAGTTTTGTGGATAGCTAGTGTGGTGCCATCTGAGGAGTGACTCTGTAGACCTATGACGGCGTAGCTTGATGTCTCCTATGGTGTTGCTTTTGACGATGGTGATATCACTTGTTTGTTTGGCAATCTATATTTAGCTTCTATTGGTGTTTAACCTGCATTGTTTACCACATCTTGTCCTGTGTATTTATGAATCAGCTTACTCTTCATGTTCATTCATTCATTCATTCATTCATTCATTCATTCATTCATGTTTTCTCCATGTAAAACGCTTTAAAAAAAACACAAAAAGTTAGATAATCTGTTTTCTCATGCATGTCCTCGTCAAATGTGTCTATCTTCTAATATAACTGCATATAACTGCCTACAACTACTAGCCAATAGTCTAGTGCAGTGTCATCTAGATTACGCAGTGTAGCATGGCTTAGCAGGTCTGTCAACTTCATTAAAAAGAAAACTGCAGGTGTCTCAAAACAAGCTAGTTAGGGTCGTGATGGGGCTAGGCCCTCGTGACCATGTTGGAAGGAGGTACTTCCAAGAGCTCAACTGGCTACCAGTTGAGGGTAGAGTGACTCAGCTGAGGCTCAACATGGTACACAAGGTCATAAACAACAGGGGCCCAGCATACCTAAGCAGCTACTTCTCCAGAGTTGGGGAATCACACAACCACAGGACTAGGTCCAGTTTAGCAGTCTGCTCCCCCAGCGTAGCCAATCTGCTCATTTGCCTACACAGGAGCACAGGAGTGGAATGAACTGCCTTTTACCATCAAACAGAGCACGAACCCACACAGTTTTAAGGTGAATGTTAGGAAATGGCTACTAGCCAAAGTCCAAGAATATACAGGTAGGGGAGGGAGGGATTGTTAGTATGTTGTGTTATGTAGTTTTATGTGTTTGTGTTTTAAGTGTTTTATGTTGAGACCAAGGACCCCAATGGAAATAAGTACACAACTTTTTTGTGCTCTCCTTGATATTTGTTTTAATGCATGACATGTATTTTAAACCGATATGTTGAATAAACTAAACCAAAGCCTGTTTTCTTACAGTTATTAGCAAACGTATACTTGCTAACTGGAATCTCATAATTTTCCTCTCACTATATTGGCCGGAGGTTGTTTTAAATAAAGTAGTGTATGTTGAAGAACATGGGATTTATTTTTTCCAACTATGGTATCGAATTGGGTATCCAGGATTGTGGAATTTCTCAATTGGTATTGCCTACTGAATGTCTGGTATTTTGTGACTCCCTTAATGGACAGATATATCAATTTATGAGTTGAATGAATGTTCCAAACACCTTAAACCTTTGTTCTCTCTCTCCTTTTGTAATTATCCACCTCCCTCAACCGTTCACATAGACAGGGTGGCCTCCAGGAGGTCCACACACCTAGAAATGTCTACTCCAGAATAACCATCCTTTGTCCCTTTGTCTCCAAGAAATTGCCGCCTTTTCTCATGTCACGTCTGTATTCTCGGCCACGCCTGCCATTTCATATGACGTGCAATGGGTTAGCCAATCACATCCTCAAAGCGCCGTACCTGTGATTTGCTTGAATATAAGGCTGTGCATGATAGGCTTTGAATTCACTTCTTTGGATGAACCACTCTTGTTGTGTTGTCCAGGAAGTCCTTGCGCTCGTATTGTTTTCTCAATAAACCAGACTTAACCTTTTGAGCGAATCTTGGTAAATCCTTTTTTGACTAGAACAGTAAAATCCATTACAATTGGGGACGCGGATGAAGGGGAGGACTGCCTGTGTTGCTTCGGGATTCCAGTGGATGGACTGGTCGACAGACGTGTCGGTCCATAGTGGGCTCAATTTTCTCTCTTGCGCCAGAGCGCACGCTGAGATTATTTCCTCAGTTCTTCCACTGGCTTCTTGAACTCACAGGTACGTTTGAACGAACCCTCTTATGGTTCTGAGTTGTATTTGCCTTGGTTTCGTTTCAGATTGTGTTGGTCTGGATTGTAGAAAACAAACCCCCGGGGTGGTTTTGGTGAAGATCTAAGTAGTTGTAACTCAACAATAGCGATATATGATATTGTATTGTTCTTTGACTTCGTCCTTGTTTCGTTACTAGGGGTTTTGCTTTTCAGTAGAAGTGTGATTTTGGTCTTGTGACTCATTTGTTCCCCTGCAGTTGATGTACAGTTTAGGTTGTTTATCGGTTGCAGTTTAGAACGGTTAAGTTGGTGTTGAGTCAATGCGCCAAAGTTGGCACAGAACGGGCTTCCCCTTTGGCCGGTCGCGGGTGTAATTAAAACCGCAAGCCGTTGTATGTTTTCTCAACGAAGGTAGCTACTGGGAGTGATTTGGTAGTGTCCGATCCACGTTTCTTGGAGAAACGTTTTCCCCTTTATCCCGGGTGGTTGGTATAGCCTAAACGAGTTTTAGCTTCCAACCAAGAGGCTGGTGTTCAGCCGGGCAGGCATATGTTTTTTTGCTTGTTTTAACGTGGGCCTTTGTTCGTCCTTTGTGTTCCGTGTCCCTACACGGGGGTTGTTCGTTTTGTTGTTTACTGTTTGAGCTTCGGCTCTTGCCTTGTATTGTTTGTTAAGCGCGCCTATTATCCAGGTAAGTATTGTTTACATTTTCGACACAGTTTCGACTACCATCAATCGTAACTGCTAGGTTTCCGGTAGCTGGTTGTCTGGGAGACAAAGGAAACAACAACAACAACTACTCCGCTCTCCCGGTGATCCCGCCGGAGCCAGAGGGACAACAAAGGACCAGTTGCTGGGTAAGTTTCTTAGCGGTTTAATGTGTCTTTGTTTCTTTCGAAATTGTTTCTATTTCCTGCGTATTTGAGTTTTGAGCTTTTCATTGCTATTTTAGATTGTATTCTTGTGCATTATGGGGTCCACTACTAGCTCACCGCTTGATATCGTCAATTTGTCTGCTCCAGCTAAAATTGTTGCCCTAAAGTATTCTGATAGTGCCTGTTGGCAGATTCCACTATGGAATAAGCATAGCAGTTTTCCGTCTCCATCTGGTACACTTAGCGTTAAAGCCTTGGCCAACGTTAGGGCTCAACTAGAAGCGTTTGAGAAACCTAAGTTGGGGAGGAAAAGTGGTAATGCCATCGATTGGGCTGCGTTTAAAATTTGGGAGTCAGTAGCGCGGGAAGGGTTTTTGAGATCAGAGAAAAAATACAAAGAAACTGTACAGCCGACGGCGTCTCCGCCGCTTCCCCCATTGAGTCACTCTGGCCTAGATTTTTCCCCCTCGACTGGTTGCCCCGTGCTCACACACCACCCAACCAGGCTGTTGTTCTTCCCCCTTTTCATGCTGAAGCTAGGTGCAGCCAGATTACAAGCTGCTCAGTTGAGACAGCTGGAAGACAGAAATTATGATGCATGTTTTTCATTGTGGTGAACCGGATCACTGGATTAGAGAATGTCACAGCTACCGCAGGCAAAATGAGAGGGAGAATCCTGCAACCTGCTGGAGTGAACAACCCACTACAGTCATGACTTGGCCAGGAATAGACAGTCTAGCTGAGGGACCGTCAGATAGTACAGCTGTGCAGGATGAACAGAAGGTTGTTCATATTTGTCAAATATCTTCATCTGCATGCAGCATCTCCTAACAACCCAATTATATATTTTTAATGTTTATGTTAAATATCTCATGTTTATAGTTTGAGGCACATTCATCGGGTCTGAGTGTTTTTCGGAGTGTTTTTACAGACAACTGTCGTTCCGGGAGTGATGGGTGAATGCCGAACCAGGAGACGGGCACGGGACCGGAGGTGGAGATGAAGGTTACCGGCCTGCTTCCCAACAGGCGACACCTGTGGTTCCTGGGATGCAGGGCCAACGCCATGTTACCGACTCACCATCACGACAGATAAGTATGACATAGGGAAGAGACCATTTTGTCCAAAGCGTGCCAAATACTCTGTTAGATAATTGATATTTTGTTAATTGTAAATGAAGCGAGTTCATTTTAGTGTTATTTTATTTGAGTAATGCATTTTTCCCCCATCTCTGTTTTATCCTGACTCCTGACGGAATTTTCGTTTTCACCCTTAGGGGGTGTTGTTTTGTTGCGACGAGAATCTTTTTATTTTATTTCATAAAATCGTGAGAGAAATTCTAAGAGCAAAATCCAATTGCCATGATCACGACTGGGGACTGGGCGTGTTAAAGTAATTCTTACACTGCCCCTGATGTCACTGAAGGCTACTGCAGAGCCTAGATCCCTGCTACTGTCCGATTCGGTAAATGGACAAAAGCTAGGTCCCCACTGACAAACTACATAGACTGACGAGCCCGACTGGCTCTAACAAGACTTGAACAGACACCCTGTTTAAGTTTTCCTGACTGACACCATTTTTTCCCAAAGCAGGATCATCTCCTGCCTGGAAGAGGAGATGATAGAATGTGATTTGCACTTAACGATGTTTCTGAGTATCTTCAACAGACTGCTGATAACCGTTCCTGACCAAAGAGGGGCTTCCTGACCAAAGAGGGGTTTCCTGACCAAAGAGGGGAACAGGGAGACCAGACCAGACCAGAGGACTCTCCTCTTGCTCTCCTGTTTTGTCTATGCTGTCTCTCTCATCTGTGGATTCACAGGTCTCTCCTCACATGTCTCTCAAAGACATTGCCGACCTGCCCCGTATGAAGTCCCCACTAAGGGAAGGCGACCATTCCGGACGCCAGAGAGGGCTTCTTCTTATCATCTTCAACCAGGCCATTGGGTCCTGATCCGCGACCTGGGGCCGTACCAGATTCAATTCACCACGCAGACGGCTGCCAGGGTAGCTGAGAGAACTTCGTGGGTCCATGAGAGCCGTTGCGTCCCAAACCAGGGAGCAGACGAGCAGCCTGAGAAGAAGAGGCCAGAAGACAAGGAAGAGAAGTAGAAGTAGCCGGGTGAACCTACCCGTCAAAGATGGAACAATCAGGACCATGGCATTCAGGCCTGTGTGGAATAGCTGTCAAAAGTAGCTGAGAGGCGGTCCATGCAGCCGAACCAGAGATCTCAAGGGCAAAGCAGTGGGCCGCCACACTGTCCTCTACTCTGATGAGCATTCGGAGAGTGACCTTGCCGGTCACCGCCACACTGTACTCTCCTCAGATAAACAATCGGAGATTGACCTTGCCGGTCACCTCCTTCTCGTGGTTGTTGTTATGACAACGTGAACAAGCTCAACAGCAATGACTGCACCACATAAACATGCATACACTGGAACCTACATTGGACATTCAGAGACGCAAACATGGAAGCTATGATCCAGAAGAGGAAATTACATTTGATTGTTCACAACAGGAGTGAATGAACTTTGAAATTATCTTGAAAAAATATCATATTTGTTTAGAAGAGTTACAATGGTTGAAACATGAGTTGATAAATGAGTTTGAAGAGTTATTTCTTTGGGTTTTTCCTCTAAATTGACCAAGAGGTTTTTTGCCCTTTTTACACTGGTAACCATGTCATCTTTTTACTTTGTTTCTGTCAAACTTTAAATCAAGATTTTTGGTGAATGGTTGTCCACTTTTAGACTAGTAATCATGTCATCTTTTTTACCTTGTTTCCTGTCTAATTTCTGAAATAAGGGAGTTTTGGTGCGTGATTTGCACGTGGAAAGAAAATAATCTAATTTTTGTTAAATATTTCACAATAAAGTTCCTTTTTACTCTGCGCCACCTAGTGGACAAGAAGAGATTATTTCCTTTCCACATGTATAGCATAGCTGAATGTTTACACTTTGTGTTTGGATTTTACATTTGATTTTTATGTGCCTGGTCAGCCACAAATGGGGGAGATTGTCATCTGGCCTCAAGACCTTTCTATTCCAAACACCTTAAAACTTTGTTCTCTCTCTCCTTTTGTAATTCTCCACCTCCCTCAACCGTTCACATAGACAGGGTGGCCTCCAGGAGGTCCACACACACTTTATTGTTTTCTCAATAAACCAGACTTAACCTTTTGAGCGAATCTTGGTGAATCCTTTTTTGACTAGATCAGTAAAATCCATTACACAGGCCAGACATTGTGTGTACTTTTTTTTTCTGGCTATCCATAGTGTCACAGACTATATGCACATTCTAAACATATTGTACTTTTTTAATATAATAAATCGTTCTTAACTGTTAATGGTGTTGTGTCATAACTTTTGTACCATAATTATGCTTGCTGCATTGACTATATGGCATTCATAGGCTGTTTGCACAAGCTCCACTACTTCCTGAAACTCTACAGGCATATTTCTTCCCTGTCCTATACTATTTGATGGAAGTGATTGATCAGGTGTGCTGCACACCGGATTAATCACAATTTCCATCCAATATTATAGGACAGGAAATAATTGTTCATTGCTACAGCCTGGAACAATACAGTACAACCCTCCTCTTGATCTTTTTTCAATTCCTTCTGTGGGTTTTTCAGACGCCATAGTGGTAAAATCAGGTCCACTATTTAGCGCTGTAGCTGTCAAGTTGAGCGTACCATGGAGCGTACCATCTAACCCTAACTGTAGCTGTCAAGTTGAGCGTACCATGGAGCGTACCATCTAACCCTAACCCTAGCTGTCAAGTTGAGCGCACCATGGAGCGTACCATCTAACCCTAACCCTAGCTGTCAAGTTGAGCGTACCATGGAGCGTACCATCTAACCCTAACTGTAGCTGTCAAGTTGAGCGTACCATGGAGCGTACCATCTAACCCTAACTGTAGCTGTCAAGTTGAGCGTACCATGGAGCGTACCATCTAACCCTAACTGTAGCTGTCAAGTTGAGCGTACCATGGAGCGTACCATCTAACCCTAACCCTAGCTGTCAAGTTGAGCGTACCATGGAGCGTACCATCTAACCCTAACCCTAGCTGTCAAGTTGAGCGTACCATGGAGCGTACCATCTAACCCTAACTGTAGCTGTCAAGTTGAGCGTACCATGGAGCGTACCATCTAACCCTAACTCTAGCTGTCAAGTTCAGCGTACCATGGAGCGTACCATCTAACCCTAACCCTAGCTGTCAAGTTGAGCGTACCATGGAGCGTACTATCTAACCCTAACCCTAGCTGTCAAGTTGAGCGTACCATGGAGCGTACTATCTAACCCTAACCCTAGCTGTCAAGTTGAGCGTACCATGGAGCGTACCATCTAACCCTAACCCTAGCTGTCAAGTTGAGCGTACCATGGAGCGTACCATCTAACCCTAACCCTAGCTGTCAAGTTGAGCGTACTATGGAGCGTACCATCTAACCCTAACCCTAGCTGTCAAGTTGAGCGTACCATGGAGCGTACCATCTAACCCTAACCCTAGCTGTCAAGTTGAGCGTACCATGGAGCGTACCATCTAACCCTAACCCTAGCTGTCAAGTTGAGCGTACCATGGAGCGTACCATCTAACCCTAACACTAGCTGTCAAGTTGAGCGTACCATGGAGCGTACCATCTAACCCTAACCCTAGCTGTCAAGTTGAGCGTACCATGGAGCGTACCATCTAACCATAACTGTAGCTGTCAAGTTGAGCGTACCATGGAGCGTACCATCTAACCCTAACCCTAGCTGTCAAGTTGAGCGTACCATGGAGCGTACCATCTAACCCTAACCCTAGCTGTCAAGTTGAGCGTACCATGCCAGTGACGGTGCCCTAGGAACAAAACAACAAACCAAGAACAGTTTTCTCCCTTAAAACTACTTTGGCAGTTTTGAGTATTGGAACATGAATAAGACTGATAACACATGTTATATCACCTAACTTGTATTTTGGTTTCCGTTCCGCTTTAACCAATTTGCGAGGTCTGGTGAAAAGTCATAATAGTAATGTTAACCATAAAGATCTCCTGTAATATCACTAGTATCCAGTTATATTTATATAAATTAACTGTAGAAATTGTGGACTGTGTCTAAAACAGTCAGTTTGATAATAATCCACTACACTTAGAATGTGATCCTGGAAAGACTGAGGGAGGCTTAAAGGAGGAGTAAAGGGAAAATACATGTTTAGCCCTGTTTTAGGGTTACTTATGATCATATACAATGGTTCAGATCAAAACGTTGACAAAGCTAGCATTTTCGAGAAAGTTGAAAATTGCTCTACCACCGTTTTGCTCATACAATGTTTGTGGATGGGCATCTTGAAAAATCATTCAAAAACATGTTAAACTCTCGATTTCAAAGACAAGAAACTCACCTAGGTGTTAGTTGGCGTTCTGGCATAATTCGCCATAAAGTAAGATTCAAGATCATCTGGAAAGGCTTTTAAAAAATATTTAGCATCAAACTATTTAGTCGCAGCACATACATGTGTAAACCTCTGCTTTAATTGATTCCGATATTGCACAATGCCTTGGATCTCGCAGTAGGTGTCGTCCGTGGATTCCGGCTCAGCTTCCTTATTTGAAAAGCTAGCCGCAACAACAAGACAGGCTCATGCGAAGCATTTGTTTGGGATCTCTACAATGACACGCTATTGTGCCGTTGCCAATTGTGGCAAAATCCGTTCATCTGTAACTTGTCATAGACTTCCCTACAACGATCCCGCAAGATTGAAGTTGTTCTTCAATAGAATCTCTTTACTTGGACGTAAACACACCCGTGGATATTCTTCGGGTCTTAGATCACCGTGTGTGCGCTTTGCATTTTGAGGACAAATGTTATAAGCCTAGGCTATTCTCGAAGAAATCTCCCAAAAGGGTCTTCCTCAAACGTGATGCTGTTCCGACTTTACATAGAGGAACAACAGAAGACGAACGAGTGGAAGAACTTGGGGTAAGTTCTTATTGCCAGCTGTGTGTGTGTGTGTGTGTGTGTGTTGAAGCATAATAATAATAATAATCCCTTTCCTATGAAATAGAATTGTAAGAAGTGGTCTTACAGCATGAAATTATCAAAACTGTAGATTTATTCACTCGGACATAAATACTAGTGGTAAAAGCAGGACTCACTTTCAACAGGCAAGGAGTCAGACTCATGGACCGAAAGGTTTGCCATGTCAGCTGTTAGCAACAGGTCCCACTCGGTACAGCAAAAACTTTCCTCTTCGGTGGGCATCTGTCGGCAATGTTTGCAAGCACACCACCAAACACCCGTGGTTCATGGAATAGCAACAGCTTCATGGACCGTCTCTGGCTCTGCGGTTCGGCGAGCCTCCATCTCTTCCATTTGCTGTAGTTCCTCCTCACTATATTCAGGCTCAAAACGATAAGCACTGCCGTCAAAGTCTAATTCCTCACGATCAAATTCATACTCTTCTAGATCAACAATTTTGATAAGCGTTTTCTGAACTGTAGCCTAGGGCTTCCTTGTCTGTAAGCTAGAGTAGAGTGAGCAGTGAGCAAATTAGCTAGCCTAGCTAACATAAACAATAGCTACCGTAAGTACAATCACATCTGCAGATTGGTCTACACATCTACAACGGTCGCGTCAATACAAGTCAATGGATTTCATAAAATGATCAATAAAACCCTACACGATTCATACTTTGCGGCAAATTTGATGTCAGAACACCAACGGACACCAATTACACCCTCGGTGAGCTTCTTGTCTTTGAAATCGAGGGTTTATGTTTTTGAAAGATTTTTTCAAGATGCCCATCCACATCCATTGTATGACCAAAACTGTGGTAGAGCAATCATCAACTTTCTCTAAAATGCTAGTTTTGTCAACGTTTTGATCTGAACCATTGTATATGATCATAAGTAACCTTAAAACAGAGGTAGCTCAATCAACACTGTAGAGGCCAGGCATATGCTCACAGAGAGAACCCTACACAAACACACCACATGAATGAGTTGGTGCGACATAACAATTCCTTATGAATTAATTATGATCAATATTATGATCATGATTATGAGGTGCTTTGTGGCTCAGTAAGTAAAGCATGACAGTTACAACAGCAATGCTTGTGAGTCACAGTTCTAACAAGAACTGTACTACAAACTGTGCATTTGAGAATGTATACATGCACTGTGCATTTGAGAATGTATAAATGACATCCAAATCTGCTAAATACTGCAATAACCCACGGTGCAATAACCCACAGTGTAATAACCCATGGTGTAATAACCCACAGTGTAATAACCCATGGTGTAATAACCCATGGTGTAATAACCCACAGTGTAATAACCCACAGTGTAATAACCCACAGTGTAATAACCCATGGTGTAATAACCCACAGTGTAATAACCCACAGTGTAATAACCCATGGTGTAATAACCCACAGTGTAATAACCCACAGTGTAATAACCCATGGTGTAATAACCCACAGTGTAATAACCCATGGTGTAATAACCCATGGTGTAATAACCCACAGTGTAATAACCCACAGTGTAATAACCCACAGTGTAATAACCCACGGTGTAATAACCCATGGTGCAATAACCCGCAGTGTAATAACCCACAGTGTAATAACCCATGGTGTAATAACCCACAGTGCAATAACCCACAGTGTAATAACCCACGGTGTAATAACCCATGGTGTAAAGGTGTAGCAAATTATCTTTGTGGCAAAGTGAGCAAAGGTAAAGGGCAGCCACAGAATACCCAAAGGGTTACCTAGCAACACTAGGTCTAAAAACGGCGATGGAAGACTTTGGCTGAAGTTTAAAAGTGAGACAGATGCTGACATGAAACATGAAACATGTAATAATGTAGCCCACAGTCAGGAGGAGAGCCGTCTCCACCGGTTACATTAGCTACTCACTGCAGCAAGTGCAGGACGTTTCTCAATGATGCTTATATTGAGAGACCATGCATGGTAATGAGTGGGTCACGCCCACACATAGTGTTTACCCACACACACAAACTAATAAGGTGGGACTCACACCCACACAAAGAGTGACTCAGACCAATTTTAACACACACACACGTGCGCGCACACACAGTCACTCAGATCAATTATAACATAGTGTTGGTTGTCTGTACAGGGGACAATGTGTGTGAGTGTGTGTATGTATGGGTCTGTGTGTGTGTGTGTGTGTGTGTGAGAGAGAGTGTGTGTATGTGTGTGCGTGTGTGTGTCTTGGTGATCCGCTCCAGGGGTGGTCCTAACATAGGGCATCGTCATAGTGATGGCAGGCTGGTCCACAGATGAGCTGAACTACCAGTGCCCCCCTTTCTAGCCTTTTCTCATATTTTCCACTGGCATTCCACCTACAATATCTGTGATCCATTTATGTGGCTTGATATTCTAATAAAGATGGTTCAGACTTGGGCCGTGTCCGAATGTCCATAATAAGTATGTAGTATGTAATATATAGTATGCCAGATCAAAATTGTCCGTACTACATCTAGCATACTACTGTATAAAGTACATACTACAAATTGCTGAAATTACCTCAAAAATGTAGCCAACCTATGCTCAAATGTTCATGGACATTGTATCTATCTGTCAGTGGAAAAAATATTTTTTTAGCAGATGTTTCAGTTATATCAAGATTAAGCTAACTATGGGCAGCTTTGTGCTTATCTTTGCCATATTTATTCAGTTTGAGTAATTTATGATCGAGCTAGTTAACTACAGATGTGGGAACATAAGAATGTAACTTGACCCGCGGTATTCTAACAGGCGCTTTACGGCATTCCGCACCACCGCTCGCCTGCCCATAGGGGCGCAGTAATACCACTCATTGACCCATTGCTGTAGCTCATCTCTCACATTAGATGAGCCTACCGTTCTCAAACTCCTTGTTCTCTGTCTGGTTGTAATTTAATTATTACGAACAAAGCCTATCTATTTATAGTTTCTATCTCTGTAACTGTCGCCGGGTCTATATCTGTTAACTGTCGGGACAAGTAGAAGTTTAATACATTAGGCTGAGTGTTCTCATATGGAACATGGCATCAGGACGAGTAAGATGGCTAACAGAGCTGACCAGAGATGTGTTTGAAATGGTTCACTCACTCCCTATTCCCTATTACCATGGATGTATTGAGTGTGACTCATAGTGAACTACATGGGGAATGATTTAACAGTTTTGGGACACTACATGGAATGTCACTGCGTAAGATATTCATGACGCAAACAAGCAGACGCGCCGATCACTGATGGCAGCAGGTTGAAATATCAGGTAGTATTCAGGTTCCATGTTTAGTTGAATGATAAATCCCATATAAATGTTTGGAATTCTAATGATGTGCAAGTGTGATTTTGTCAACTTTAGTGCTGTCTGCTAATAGCAGGCTGTGAAGCTGCACGATAAGAGTGTGATAGCAAGTTAGCTCACGACAGCAGCTTCCATAATATTAACGTAGCTGTCGGTGGCTAAAAAGCAGATAGTTAACTTTACAACAATGATTCCTGTAGCTATTTTGATTTTGATGCTATTAGTATAACTTCTGTTTCTCGGGCAGGAACGGAGACGAACTCGCATTAGCAGCAAAGCAGCTAGAGGAATGATCTTAACATTAGCTAACTGCTTTAGCCACTGATAGCTACCGTCTTCTTCACTTCTCCTTCGGTAAAACATGACACCGTTGTATTGTGGTATTGTGGAGTGCTTAGGCAGAAGCAGGAAGAGAAACCCGTCATGGGACCTTAAATCAGAAAAAATATGGAATGGTAGTGAACGGCGTGAGAAGCTATTGTAAGCTAGACTGCAACGTAAACAACTGTACCAGTTAGCTAACAACTATGTGAACTCAATCTCCTTGTTCTCTGTCTGGTTGTAATTGTAATTATTACGAACAAAGCCTATCTATCTATATTATCTATCTCTGTAACTGTCGTCGGGTCTGTATCTGTTAACTCATATGGAACAAGGTATCGGACAAGTAGAGGTTTAATACAGTAGGCTAACTAGCTAGCTAGCAGAGTGTTTTCATATGGAACATGGCATCAGGACGAGTAAGCTAGCTAACGGGGCTGACTAGAGATGTGTTTGAAATGGTTCACTCGCTCCCTATTCCCTATGTAGTGTTACCCATATAGTGAACTACATAGGGAATAATTGCTTCAGATATTCATGGAATGTACACACCAGTTAGCTAGCAACTACGTGGACACATGCTGATCTACTATAAGGAATTGGACCGAGGAGTGTTCTCATATGGAACTAGGCTAACACAGTTGTTTCAAGACCAGCAGTCACGTTTGTGGTTTAATTTTTGTCCTTCGCTTGGCTATTCTTGTTGGGGTGAATTGACCAGCTGTTTCAAATCGCCGGACGAGATGCCAGCTTCTATGACTGGATCTACACAGCAAACAAGCATAACAGTGCGTCATGAAGACCGACGACTTGCTACATTAGGCTACCTCCTGGAATACCCCACTTAAGGTCTTTCATATTGAAATTCTCTTGATGGTCTGGGGAGTTGCGAGACGTGTTAAGGGAGTGCATCAGTCGTGATCCTTGACAGTAGGCTACCAGCCTGCGCTGCGCTCAGCACGAAGTTGGATGAATGGATGGACTTATTGGAATCTTGGAAAATGTTTATTGCGCTCTAAAATCATGAAAGCATAAATGTAAAAATGCAGCAACAGAAGTAGTGTAGATGAGATGGTGGTTTAAATGAATGGCAACACGTAGCCTAGAGGAAAACATAAATTGAGACTGGTGATAATGCTGATAATCTACAGTAGGACCTACCTCTCGCTGAGTTCATGGTTACAACCATTCATCTCTTACACATGGGCCTATACAATACTTGCACAATCTACTTTGGACGTTAAATCCATCCATCTATCAATCAAACTAGCGAATTCAATCCAACACCTGTGGAATGGCCGGTCATGGCAAAGCACCCGCTAACGCAGGCTACCCCCCTCCCCACGATCCAGGGCTAGGAAACCGGTTCATCCAGTTTATTTGAATATAAAATAATTTACAATAGTCTAGTCCAGGTTCGCTGGCGAGTGGCGAGCTAGTCAGATGGCGCATGCATGTGTGGACATTGTAGGCCTATTCTGTAAAACCTAAAGAATAAAAGTAGGCTACGTTCAACATTCATTGGAGTGGTCCAGTTGGATAGGCTAGTCTAATCTAAATAAATTGAGGACCTGTATTTTCAGGGTTTGCTGGTAGCGAATGCCACAGACAGACAGGGAGGAAATCTATTCGTTTCATTGTTTGTGCTCTGTATGCACAAGATAGTTAATGTCCGGATATAATTGGCAGTAGGGCGGGAAAAAACCCTATCAAAGGCCAAGATTAGAAGGGATTTGAAGATGTAATTGGTCATTTTAAATGGGCCTACTTTTGATGGCTATTTGAACGGACTGCATCGATCAATGCAATGACTCTCCATGTTTTTCAGTTTTACCCTTTTCATCAATAAAACATAATTTTTACAACCACGTCTCATTGATTGGGAAGGCATTTAGAGCTGCCGGTCTATTAGCCTACATTCGGACTCAGAGGATGACATAACTGTTTATTGAGAAACAATTGCAGGCTGGGCTATATAAAGAAATACCACAATGCATGTAGTCTAGATATATTACATTATGGTTAGGCTATAGCCTACACTTTATGGTAGACTGCCCTCTCGCTCGCTAAGCAGGTGAGAGGGCTGTTTTGTTCATCGCAGAAGCCTATAGCCTAGGCTACACATAAAAAAAATGTTTTTTTTATATAGGCCTAGAAGGAATGAGAAAATGTGGAAATTTAATTTTAGCCTATTTATATACAATTCAAATTCTGCTTAGAGGGAATTATTTTCAACGGACATTATGACCTGAGCATAATTAATAATTATCTAAGTAAATATAGGCCTATGAGAACGCAACGCTTTTTACGGTAGGCTAGGCCTATGCGTCTTGTGATTGTACTGTAGCCTAGGCTACAACTTAAGGCGTATTAGGCCCTATTGAATTCCTTTTATAGCCTACTAGGCTACTCATTATTATCGAATTATCTAGTTGATATATGAATAAAACAATAAGCCGTTTTAATGGCTATGGGCTACGAGTTGTAGCTATACACGAGTTGATGTGCTCTGCTCTTACGCACGGTTGAGGCGGCAGCTCAAATACACTTCGCACATATCCTCTGCACCTTGGCAGTGCAACTGCCACAGACAGCTATGGTGCACTTCATGCATTGGTAGACAGTTCTGTTCTTGCTGCAGCTTGTCTTCACCATGCAGGTATTTTGGGGGGGGGGGGTATTTTTCTGTGGACACTGCGAGGGCCGCCGCCGGTGGCTGTTTGGACGCCAGAGCGCGCAGCTCTTCAGCCAACTGGAGGATGTCGCGTCTGGGGAGGCTCTGCGTCTCTCCACCAGTCCACTTGTGTATATTGTGCATGTGAACGCACTCACTGTCAAACCTGCCGCTATCTATGCACAAGATAGTTAATGTCCGGATATGATTGGCAATGAGTGATCTTTAGTCATGGCGACTATGTCAATTTTGTATGGATCCACAAGTCGATCAAGCTTATTTTTTCTTTGTATCGTGCTGAAGCCATATAGCCTACTGCGCTCAGACTTGGCTACATTAGCTGGTGCCCCGTCTTCAAATTTACTTCCGGGGTTTACGAGTAGCCTACCAGTTAAATGCGTTCCAGAAACAAAACGCAAAACCCCCACGTTCACCATATCTTTACTAACAAATATATTTACAATACTGTTATTTTGCGCATTTGACCTAACAGCCACCACGTCTTGACCCGACGTCAGTTACCGAGATAGATAGGCTACTGTAGGCCTAGATATAGGTGTTCGTAATAATTAAATTACATCCAGATGGAGAAAACATGTGTTTGAGAACAAGGTAATAATAACCATTAAACGTTATTTGTATAGCACCTTTCATACAGATAAATTCAGCTCAAAGTGCTTTACAACAGAGCATTTAAATTAAAGAATGTGAAATTTAATGATGCTTCATTCGTAGACTATAGGAGAAAAACACTGAGCCCAGCCTGCTAAATCTACTCAAAGACGCCACCTGGCGGTGGTGCATCACTAAAACGAAATAACACCCGTCTGAAATACAACGGGATTTCCCTGCCAAATACTGCGAAGGTGAAATGCTGCAGCATGTGACATTTCTAACTTCCCACATCGGTACCATTAGCTCAATTGGCCCAGTTGCTGGTTAGCGATGAGAGGTGGAGTCACAACCCAGTTGATAACCCTCCATCGAGGTATGGGAGGGTGCAACATTTGGCTGGGATCCTGCCTCTCATAGCTAACCAGCAACTGGTCAATGGACAGTACCAGGCAGCCTACGTTATTTCTGAACACAATCCAAAAGCTATTTCCCTCAACATTAGCTAAACTAGCGTAAGCTACAGTAAGCTAGCTAGCTTCCTTCTTTGTGTGGGTTTCGATGTTGTGTCCTCTCTCCCCACCAGCAGTTACCAGGTAGCAAGCAGTTGCAAGGTCGAACAAATACAGGTTGTAAAATGATGCGGGGGCCAATATCTTTAGCTAGCTACGTATATCTTATTATATTGTTATGTTAACAGTTACCCCCAAAAAAGTTCATCTGAAGTTATAAAATGGGGCCATCTATAAACTGAGACAGTCTCATTCATGACAGTGACAGGCAGTAGCCTGACAATCAAATAACGTTATCAAACAAGCTTGAGAACTAGCTGGCTAGCATAATTTAAGCATAACAATCCAACGGCTAATTCCCCAAAAATAACCCCTCCTTCTCACCAACCCCAATAATAATAATGAGAAGTACAAGCTACTCCGTTGGCCCTGTTATGTGGTCAATAAATAATTTTTCTCACGCCGTTCATTACCATTCATATTTTTCCTGATAAGGTCCCATGGCGTTTCTTTCTTCCTGCTTCCGCTTAGGCACTACACTATACCACAATTCAATGCTGTCATGTTTTACCGAAGGAGAGGAAGTGAACACGGTAGCTATCTGTGACTAAAGCAGTTAGCTAGAGTTACGATAATTCCTGTAGATGTTTCGCTGCTAATGCGAGTTCATCTCCGTTCCTGCCCGAGAAACAGAAGTTGAACATACAGCATCAAAATAGATACAGAAATCATCAGTGTAATTAGATAACTGCTTTTTAGACACTGTTAATATTATGGAAGCTGCTGTCGTGAGCTAACTGGCTATCACGGTCTTATCGTGCAGCTTCACAGCCTGCTATTAGCAGACAACACTAAAGTTGACAAAACCACACTTGCACATCATTAGAATTCCAACCATTTATTTGGGATTGAACATTGAACTGAACATGGAAACTTGATACTACCTGATATTTCAACCTGCTGCCATCAGTGCTCAGGTTGTTTACATACTGCTTGCTTTGCATCCATGAATATCCGACGCAATGACGTTCCATGTAGTATTGACAGTTTAATCATTCCATATGTAGTTTACTATAGGTAAC